>NC_060162.1:13962451-13962852 GCF_021292245.1 Micropterus dolomieu | reverse complement strand
GGGGGGGGGGGGGGGGGGCGGTGTAGCTATAGACCACCCACTGGGGCCCCAGCACACGACTCGTCTCCCCGGCCCAGCCGCTGCCCTGCCTGGGTCCCTGTATCTCTGACCACCCCCTCCCCCACACCACCCCAGCCTCTGGATGATAGTATTTAATGATAGTGAGGGATCACTTTGGGTCTCGAGCCGCTGCCCTTTGCTTTCAAGTTCCACCACATCAGAGAGTTTCCCCGAGCCTCAGGATTAGCAGGCTTTGTACACCATCATCTATTGCTCATCGCACACTGCCATTGAAATATAAACAGTGCGATCCTCACACTCCACCCTCCCGGCCAAAACATGTGTGGGAAGATGGGGAGACGAGTGCGGGGGGGGGGGGGGGGGTGAAAAACCCTGAAAAA
>NC_060162.1:13940189-13962431 GCF_021292245.1 Micropterus dolomieu | reverse complement strand
GGGGGGGGGGGGGGGGGGGGGGGGGGGGGGGGGATGAATAACCCTGAAAAATATTCTGTGAGTTGTTTGGGAGAGCAACGCAAAAGCTGCAGCTTTGAATGAAACCTGACACAAAAACAAATGATTTTTAGGAACAACACCAATTTATTCGCTTAACTAACAGTGAGTCCAAAGTAGCGCTGTTGTGCAGTGGTTTAAGATGTATTTACAACCTTTACTGATATAAAGATACTTTGTTAGAAGTGAAAACACTGCATTTAAAGTTTTACTTTAGTAAAAGTACAGACGAATTAACTTCAAAATAAACTTGTGTCAAAAAAGTATTTTTAATAAAGAATACACCCTTACAGCGTATTGTGTAGCATATACTACTGACTAATGGATTATTATAAGTGATGCATTCTGTAAGCAGAGTGAAACTAATTTGAATTAACTTTAGTAAAGTAAGATGTTCCTTGTGAACATTTCATTTTACCTGATGCTTTTATCCAAAGTGACTAACAATAAATGCATTGAACCATGTGGATGTATCCCAAAATTACAAGTACATCAACTTCATCAAATACACTGAACTGCTTCAAGTGCTACATTTAGAAACAATAATAGATAGAGAACAAGTATTTTTTATAGGCCAAGGTGCGTTCTGACCAGATGAGTTTTTAGTCTGTGACAGAAGATGTGTAAAGTATCTGTTGTCCTGATGTCAATAGGGAACTCCTTTCACCATGTGGAGCCAGGACAGCAAACCAGTCATGATTTTGTTGAGCAGAGGCTGGGCCCTCCCTCAGAGTGAAGGAATGGCAGTAGCTGTGTGAAATAACTACTAACTATACTGTAGCTGCCCAATAAATGTAGTGGATTTATATATATGTAAACAGGAACAAATATCTCACAAACGTATTTAAGTACGGTGGTTGAGTAAATGTAATTAGATACTTTCAAAAAATACTTTTGTGTTTTATTGACATGCATGTTTACCATGGTAATCAAATATATTTTCACCATGAAACCATATTCAAAACACAAAATCCTTGACTGCAACTGTCAACAAAATAAACTGGTGAAATTGACCCTTCCCCAAAGACTAAGTTATGATCAATATGTAAAATACTGGAAAAACTGACATAAATGTCAGATGTAATCCATTACATGTGTCGTCCAAGAGATAATCCACTCCTTCTGCCTGAAAATATCAATAAAAATAAAAGAAACTATCCTGTTCAAAACTAACATTATGTCACTTAAAACTTCTGGCAGCATTTTTCTTTTATGTTTCTGACATTACACATATACCACTGTACTGTTGAAATGTATACAATTTGAATAAAAATCAAAGCTACACAATTAACTCTATACAAACACCCAGGCTCCATGAGGCTTAAATTCTATCAGACTCCTTTACAACAACTCTGAGCTGGTGAACTCAGCCCTGCTCAGTCCGCTGACGTGTGCCTAATTACCAGACATTTTTTTAGAGAAAAATGACCCAGGCCCATCTTAAATTGGTCCAATCTACCAGCAACATTGGCCTCGTGTCTCACTGCTAGTAATTATAAATCATCTACGAGTTATTTCTACCAGCTGGACCAACAAGCTGATGGAATATATTTTCTGGCCAGCCACCAGCGTTTCATTTATGAATCCCAGGGTGCTGTCTCCCATGCACAAAAGAGGGTGAGCCAAGAACCACTGCAACCAATCAGAAATGTTCTTTAACCCAAAATTTACAACACTGCTCATATTCCGACTGAGCTCCAGTGTCATTTCACCAACTCGGCTTTGGCAACAATCCATAGAGGTGCCATGTGGATGGATAGTGGCTTGTGTGTGTGGAAACGTATATTCCTTTTTTGCTTTGGTAAACGTGAATGTCTAACAAGACTCTCATTTTAGATTCCCCATTACACTGAGTACCTCCAGCTATGTAAATAATTGTCAATCTGCATTCTGTGGCCTTGATGATTGGAATAAATTTAAACATTATCACTATAACATAATAACAAGACACATTTTAGTACCGCCTCCTAATGACATATATTAATAAATTTGAACCTTATTCAGTTTAACACGTCTAATTAACATTAGCATTCATTTTCATTTTTCCTCAGTCTTAACCAATCTCCTTAAAAACCACACAGCTATTCGTGTACCTTTTGCCAACCTCATAATTGTGTTTTCCTTTAATGACTGGGCCTATTAGTAAGAAAGCTAATTGTGTGTCTATTCCGTTTCTACAACAAGACATCTAATTTGGCCACAATGTGCCCATCAACTTTTATGAAAACCTGCCGCCAACAGGCCCATTTGTTGATGAAGTAAGTGATGTTTTCTGTTTTGGGTAAGACAGGAATCACAAAGCCTGGGGCCAGATAGGCAGTGTAGAATAATGAGGAGTTAAAGTTAGGAAATGGGTACCATACAGTCCCGCACTGGTGAGGGAGGCGGTGGGTGGGGGTGCAATTGCCTCTTTCCGTTTAGTTAAAAAGTGCCCAACTGCTCCCCTCTACTTATGCAAGCTGACTTCCAGGAGGTCTACAACTTTAATACATCTAGGGGGTGCTATAATAAACATGGGCAACAAAAAGTACCAAAGAGGGTCCAGGATGCTGGAAACAAACATTTAAAGGATTTTCATCATTGAAAATCAGAATCAGAAATTGAGGTTTCACAGACTCATCAGAACATTACTGTATTGCATTGATTTCATTATGACGACTGGTAAATTGCATTCTAAGGAGAAAGTTATATATTTAAAGTATCTAAAATGTAAATTCACATTGTCAATTTATTCATGTTTTTCTCTTAAACTCAATTAAATTAAATTCACAACTTCAATTCACAAATTCAACTTAATTTATCCCCATAGGGTAATTACAGTTTTAAATGTTCAACTGTTTGTGCAGCAAAGTCACCTCCCTTTTTCTTGTTTTTCAAAAGGACATCAGGATTTATTTGAATTAAAAATTTCTTTAAATTTTTTGTTGCAGGAAATCCAATATCCGGTCCTTTTAACATGTCTTATTTAGATTTAATGGTTTATATGAAATTAATAAAAATAATTACTTTTGCCTGACAGTAAAAAGAAAAATGATGATATTTTTACAAAATTAGGCGTTCAGCCTGGCTGAATTAAACACATCATTAGCAGTAAAAAAAATGTTACTTTGTAACAGCATCATCTTTGTGCATGTATATACACACACCTTCTTTCTTCGGCCAATGTGCACTGTATTGCAAAGACATAATTCTTTTGCATAGTTTTTGTATCACTAAAAATTTAAACTAAAGGAGGTTTTAAGGAAACATTTGAAAGAACAAAAACTTAAAAAAAGAAAGTAGCAAAAATATATGAACTGCCTGTAATTTCATATTACCACAGAATATGCTATTTTATTATATTCAAAGTGTCTCCAATGAATAAATAGAACTGTTAAGCACAACCAAAACTACACAAGGTCAGTGAGTTTATGGGGCCTAATGCTGGAGAAGTGCCTGAAATTTTAGTCTATTAAATTAAGTAAATTTAACAAACACCATTCAACCTTAATGATGCCTAATCATGCAAATCACAGTTTTTTACAAGCAAGTAGGGGGGATTGAAGCTGTATTTTTTTTCCCTTTTTTAAATGATGACCTTTAAATTAAATAGCTGTGTAAAATTTTAATCAATTCAAATAATAAACAAAGAACTTTTTGTAGACAACAACAACAACAACAACAAAAACAACAACAACAATAATTCTTAGGAAATAGTCACACCCTATCCTTTGTCAGAAATCCCGCTTTGTGTGAGTCTAATTTCATCGATTGTGTCCGATTTATCTGGTGATTTTCATACAAAAGACAATCACTAGTCAAGGGCCAGCTGTAGAAAACAGCACTTATTTTGTAAAAAGTAAAAAGTGGCCTATAGGCCTCCGTAAGTAGAAAGGGACGACTTGCGTTTCAGCAACACCCCTCCCTGCTAGATGTCCCGGACTTTGATCAGTGCAGCAGCAGGTTATTAAAGCAGTCACAGACACACAGATATGTGGTTAAATAGTATAGATGATAGGCCTAGGCACCTACGTGTCCGAACGGGTCCAGATGGTTGTTGGTCAGTTTCAGCTTCTGGAAGGACACGAGCTGCCTCATCCAGTGCGCCCCAGTGGCAGGAGAGTCCGGGTGAACGTATAGCCTGCCGGGCATGGCGGGCTCTGCCTTCCCGGTCACAGACCTGAATTAATGCAACACAGTCACACTGTAACACCTCGGACTGACACCCATATGCCAGCTATCTGCTATACAGGCGCTAATGTAGGTGGACGTGTCCTCGTTGCACACTGTAAGTTAGACAAACATCTGCAGGCTATTTCATTATCAAAATATATAAATTAGAGAGATAGCTGAAATGAATGCATATTATTTAAAGGAAAATCTAAAACAAACAAAAAAAAAAAAACAAACGGTGGAAAGTTTCTTCATAAAGATTCTCAGTCGATCGGACATTTACGTAGTTGCCTTAAACGTCTAGGCCCCCCAAAAAGTGACCTACAGAGTCATCGTGTATAATACTTTGGGAAGTTGATTTTGGCTGGTCAGAGGTCAGATTAGAGCTGGTAGACATTGTTTTCCAACATAGTTAGATCAAGAGAAGAATTAGTTCCAGGACATGCTTTGGACAGGTCATTATCGGCAGTATTGGCATGTGATTATCCTCTTTGAGTAGCCTATCCTCTCATTGAAAGGCGCTGACCCAAACAAGGCAGTCCTGGCCAAGGTTAGAGATCGACTTGACACTAAACAAATAACCGTGTTTATGCCCCACTGTGAAATACAGCCTTGTTACAATCCACATACAGGCTGGTATAACTATAGGGGGTTGCTATAGGAAAAGTCATAACCATTCATTCAACACCGAAATGTCAGCTGCGACAGAAACACTTCTCCCACTTGAATGCATTTCTTAAGTATTATAAAATACAGAATTCATTATTCTCGGGAATTAATATGTTCTCTTTCGACTCTCGTCAATCAGGACAACGATATAAAATTTCCTGTTGGAGTAAACTCTAGAGAGAGAAGCTGAGACCACCAAATCAATGACCCCCATTATTGTGAAATGTCCTATGTGTAAAATTTAAGAAGAGTTTGTTTCTGCAAGGAAAAGTTCTTAAGAATGTGTTTTGTGTTATGTTTTACATACCATTTATTATCGGCGAACTTGTATCGATGGTCGTCGGCAGGAACAACATCCATCAGGAGAATATATTTAGTTTTGGGGTTTAATCCCGTGACCTTCACTTTGAAGCTGGGGAACATTCGCCTGTAAAGGACAAAACACAGTTTATAGCGCTATATGGTATTTCTGTCAAACTGGAAAAAAAAATAAAACTACAGGCAAAAATAGACCGTGGTGTGTTTTCATGGTTTTCTCATCTGTAGAAGAAATCACTGAAATTCATATCCAATTTAGCCATTTTCCAACGTTCAGTGGGTACAAGCATCCCTAACAAACTTTTACAAAATTGTGAATGAACACAAATATATTCTGAAAAAAAACTTGCATGATTCTAATTTGCACACTAAACTAAATTATAGACGCATGCTTACAGGGGTGGTTTAAAATGTCAAAATAGATGTCTTTATTTGGTTTGGAGAGGTGAAGACTACTTTCAGGGCAGGGCGTTGGGCCTGAGAGCGACCTGCGCATTGTAAAAAAGTTTTTCACCATGGGCCAGATTTCCGTTTAGTAAATCATTTGGATATTTGGTAGCTGTCATACTGTAGAAAAACACATAATGTGAGTAAGGCTAAGCAGTCTCGCGAGTCAAAGGGAAGGGCCGAGGATGAGGGAGATGCTGTGTAATATCAGTTCATGCCAAAAAACAGGAGTGAAATGACTGACGGGAATATAATGGAGACTTTATGCAGCTGTGAGAGAACAGAGAACTGTCTTCTACCCGCACTGGAGAGCACGATGAAATGTAGTTGTGTTCACTTATAAATACTTAATCATTTACAATACCCACACATCTGAGGCACAGGCCACTTTGACATGAGCAGACACCAGCGGCAGTCATGCATATATGCAAGATTAAACTCGTGCAAGACGTGTCTGTGTACAATTACACATACAAATATACAGCAAATACAGAGAGAATATTGCAAATGGCAGAACATACGCTCCTAAATGAGTTTATTTCAATGGATTTTAAGAAATAGAGGACAGTTTTTTGCTCTCTCAGGCTGATGAGTCGATGGTATTGCATTTCCCCAAGGGCCACCCAGACTAAAATGTAGGATGTGCACTCGTGATGTTGCCAACCCGATGTTGCAGAGCGCTAAAGCGTCCACCAAATGCTCTGTAGTTCCTCATGGTGCATATTTCCAAATTCCCACGCAAGAAAAAAACTCCATCCGGGCCTATACATTTAAGTTATAGCCCTAGATAAAATTCATATAAAATAATTGCGTGGGTGGCCTTATCAACAAGCAGCCATGCAGTCATTAATTCCACTTGTTCTGATTAGCGCTTTCCTGTCATAATAATGATTCATGTTTTTATAGGTAGTCCTCTTACCTTCCGGCTTTGGTGATGATCATCTCTGTCCCCACCTCGTGAAACTTTGCCCAGAGTTCCCTCTCGTGCAGGTAGACTTTTATCCCCTCCATTCCCTTCAAAATAACGCATCTTAGTGTCCATAGTGCTCACAGCATGGCCGTAATAGACCTGACTTTTACGCAGAGGTATCAAGCTCATGACATGGTTTTGAAGCCTTGGTTGGTCTAATGGCCTTTTGTCAAAAGCATTTTTTTCAGCTGCCAAAGGGAAACTATAAACCCTGCTTATTATCTTATTATACAACAGTGGTTTGAAGTAAAATATTAATTTAACATTTCAAGAAACATGCTGTTGGACAACTGAGTTGTTGTACACTCAAGTCAAAACAATAAATAACGTAGGGCATGTAACAATAATGTCATGAAAATGTAACCCTTCAAGATGTGGGTGTACTCACATTGACATTCTGTGGTGTTAAACCTGTTGGGCCTTTAGCATGCACGTTTAAACTACCAACAATATACTGTATAATAAGTTAACCAGAGTTAATGTCTGACGTTTAATATACTACAGAATACAGAATTTATCAGTATTGTCTCTTATTCAGCAAAAAAAATCTGGTCTAAAAACAAGTGAAAATTGCTTTGAAACTTTACTGATGGTTTTACCTATCAAATACATTTCCTCAGTCAGTTTCTTTGAGCAACCCAGCATGACAAAGAAAAGAGACTAAATATCAGATAAAAAGTAATATGCTTATATATATATATATATATATATAAAGAAATGCTTATGAATAAATATATACTAGATACTAATAAAAAAGTGAGTAGAATTACTCCATGCCATTGGCATACATTTCCTTTAGGATTTTGTGTAGTATTTAACAACCAAAACGACGTGCAGTAGGCTATATGTTCAGACGAATATATAGAAATGCTTTTTTTAAAAAAGTGAATGTGACCCCATAAGTCCGTGGAAACAGCTTCGGCTTGTAGCCTTAAGCAGTGAGAGTGAGGCCTATACAGCCTGACTGATACTGACCTGCTGAATGTAAGTTGTCTGTGATGATGGGGATTTGCTCGAGGTCCCGTTTTGTTTCTCTGATTTATTATCGCTCTGTAATTCCCTTGAATCCGAACCACCGGGAGAGTTTTGAAGGGTAAAAGTCTCCTCTTGGTCCGCCATGACCGCAGCTCCGAAAACTACTGTCCCAGCTGAAAGACCCAAACAGAGATGTCAGTGTGTGGGGCTAGACCTCCTTTTTAACACTGTTAGGGACTGATTCGAATAAGTTACACACGCAGACACAGATGAACATCATTTTGTCACTGTAGTGACCACAAAGTTACACATTTTCGGGAAGTGCCGTGTGCTACACAGGCTAATAACTACAGCTAATTGGTGTCAGCATTAAAAAACAATCTACTTAAAAGGAACATATTAACATATCATCTTAGTTTAAAACTGAAGGCTTTCAAAGTAACAGCATAATAAACGGAACATTGCTTTATTATATTGTTCAAAGAAGCTTTGGGTTTAATAAAGTTTGATAGCTTGTTTCAAGATGCTTGTCAGAAATATAGTTTATTTTAGGCTATTAACTATTTAGATGTCTGTGAAGATTCTCAGTCATTAACTATTTAGGTTATTATTAATTAAGAGGGAATTGTACTGTCTAGAGTACTCCCAACATTATAAATGTGACTAACTCATTTTAGGAGAATGAGGCTGCACATTGAAGCAGCCCTCGCTTTTAGGAAACACTATTTCCTTTTACAGTTCCCCAAACAAAAGACATGACCTTTTATTGTTATATCGCGACGTGGTGATGTCCAGAACACAATAAACCCTCCTAAAAAAGCAATCCTCTACTCTCAGACGGTGTCCGTTATTCCTGCAAGGTAGAGTAGCCCATAGCCTGCTACGATGTAAACCGCTATGAATTGCAAACACAATGAATACACACATAGCCGAATCAGAGCAGTATCAGCTTACCTAAAAACAACAAAAACAACACGTCGTAGGCTATGGCACGGCGGTGGCACAACAGAGGAGCACCGTCTCGACTTTAAAATGTCCAAGTCCCCGTCCCAAATCAGATAATCCAAGCGTTTTGCGCGATGAGGCTGCACGGAATCTCCATGAATCCTTTCCCCTCTCACAGTTAGTCCAGATTCTTCTACGAGTGGAGCCGCGACCGTGGAGATCCGCGCGGAGTTGGGTGACAGCTACGAGGCGCTGCTCGGTGCCGTATTGTGCATTTTACAGCCGAAGACCGTTTTGTGAGCCGACCCTGCTGATAGCACCTAGCAGTAAGCTGTAGCCGACTCCCCGAGGAGCAGGTCCGTCACCTCCTTCTTCCCTCCTCTCTCTCCCAGTCTCTAGCCTTGTCAATTCTACGTCTCCCCCCCTCTCTCTCTCTCTCGCGCGCGCTCCCTCTCCAGCCCTTCAGGGTGCATCAATGACCAGCCGAGCGAAGCGGAAGCTGAGTCCGCGACTTAGATCAGGGGGGGTGGAGGGTGATGGGGGAGCAGTCTGCGCAGGAATAGCTTTGGTTTATACCCCAAATAATAATTCCTTCCAGGCCCCCACCCCGGTTTCTCTCCTTAATCCCAGTCTGGTGAAAGGAATCCATTTGATATTTGCTGCTGCATGCGCCATTACGCGCAACATCGTCCTCTCCCTCTTTTAGCCTCCAGATAATGTGGGGATCAATTTAATTAAACATAATTTAAATTTGAGAGCTGCACCATCAGATAGTGGAGGTCAACATGTCTCTGCTTATGTTTGAAGGAATGATTACGATAAATTGATCAACCGACCATAAGATTTTGCCTGTATTATTATCTATTAGTGACTGGGCAATTAAGAATGCCAGCTAACGATCCGTTTTCTCAAGCTGCTTGTTTGCTATGTTAACAGAATGTTATGAATGACCTTATACTATCCGATTATCCCCGCAGAGCAAGATACATAACTGTTTCCACTTAAGGCTAAAAAGACGCAAATGTCTCCACAGAAAACAAAACAAAACCCATAAACCTGGGGCAGTCAGCGTAGGCTATGTTTAGGCCTGTGGCTTCACACAAGTTTAGTCTGCACACCGCGGACGTTTCACATGACACTAAACCTCAGATTCGGACATATAAAGATTATAACAAACCGCCAGATTATGAGATCAAACTGCATAGAGTCATGTTTGCACTGACCATGCCTGGTTAGACATGAGGCGTATTTAGCTGACCTTATGGTGAAAGTGCAAAGAGACACTAAACCACGCGCTGCCAAAAATAGACACTTTTCAGTTTTGCATCTACATGTTGAAAAAGTCGAAATCAGTCTCGACGGCGCTGCAGTTTGACATTTGACCATTTGACCAAAGCGTTGTTCTTAAACTGTAATTCCAATGGATGGAGCTTAACTCTGCCTGGCTGTTCCTCCTGAAACAAGCAAAAACACTGGAAACAACAGACTTAACACAACTGTAATGCATAGTGTTTGATTTTAGAGAAAGACAGAATACGAGTCGCTAAAGGTGGCATTTTTTGCAGCGTGCGCACCAAAACGTCTAATTTGCATTTTAGGCTGATATCTCATTACGCACGCGCCCATGGAGTTAATTTCCCCGTCATTCATGCGTTTGTCCGTTAGCAAGCTGCCAATATCAACACTTCTTCAGTAGATATGACAGGTAACTTCACAATATATAAGAAGCAGAGTCATGATAAATCAGTAGTACATGTGAATCTGGTGTTAAAAACAGTGGCTGGAAGTAGTCTGTATCAGTTAAAATTACTTTATTTTCTGTAGTAGAAATTTTATTCGAAAACATCTAAATTAACTGAGTATCTTTAAGATATTGAGAATGCAACCTCTAAATAGCTTCGAAGCCTTTGTTTAACAACATCTTCCTGGAAACGGTGGGAACATCATTAGTTAACACTAACAATAAACACTATACAGTTTCTCAAATTTCGATATCTGGACAATAACGTCTGTTATGTTATGTTGAACCGTTCGAAAAAAGAAAGAAGTTTGAAAGAAAACGAAGCTAAACGAGGCACTGAACTCAGTCTCACATAAAATGTTATGCTGAGTGAATGTCTTGCTGAGTCTGTAAGCTATAGGGAACCTTTCTTTTTCTCTCTTTTAAACACACGCACAGCTAAAGAGAGAGCTCTGAAGGACTTCCGAATGACATGCTTCTCCATTACTGTATCAACACAAATAACTAAGGCTTTGCAGAACTTGGACAAGGCAGAACTCTGCTATATTGCACTTTGAGTGCAAATGTGACTATGAATATAGGCCCAAGAACCAAGATCCTTGACCATGAATGGTTTTTAGTTGCAGCTGTAATTTGTTTGACATTACAGCGTTATTGCATGAAAAATAATGTAATGATAAATACAGGTACAGAAACAGTACAGATGAAAGGAATAAGAAACCGTCACATCGAGAGATTGACCAGCGAAATTATTAAAAATGCATGCAGTCTATGTCAATAGAAATTAAATTTAAATGAGGCTCACATCTCCAGAACTGAGGAGGAAACTTTAGTTGCTGTGAGATCATTTATAATAAAGCTGCAACTCCCTCTAAGAAGTCTATAACATCATGGAGGTCAAGATTCACCCGCTTTACATCTTGCTCACGCCTTCTACATTTTTCGTAATATAGCCTAATTGGCATTTAAACTAATTTAGGAGATATAAATTATATTCGTCCACATGAGTTTGAGGTGGAAGAATACCAAATAAAAAAAGTGTCAAATGTGAAAAAAATCCTGCTCGGTTTTTTTTTTTTAATAAAACAAATTGTGAATAAGAGGAAGGGATCGCGTTGAAATCGATGTTAAGGCCTAATAAGCAAGTAAAAGGGAAAAAAAACAAAACAGCGGGTCAACAACCAAAAATGCAATGTTTTGATCATTTTAAACAGTTAAAGTCAACCCTCACAAACAAATGACGTGCATGTAGAGGTGCAGCATGAAAGCTTCACGCAGACTATAATTAACTTGCTGCCCCCAAGAACAGTCGAGTTAACGGCGCATCACGCAAATGAAAGACAAAAACAATAACAAAAAGCTAAACAGAAGATGAACCTAACAGCAACCTAATAGCAACCTAATAAAAATAAAACATGTCGTAATTGTGGCCACTAAAACAAAAGGACAAATTTAGCTGATGTTAAAAGTGTCTGAGAAAACAGACACGTAACTCAATTTAAGAAACTTGTTTGTTAAAAACATCCACAGTGATGGTAAATAATTTCTGACCATACTATCAACCGAGATTCCAATGTGCATATTGTTTGATATGGATTGCAATAAAGATAAAGTGTTTCCAAATGTGAAGTACCTTTATGAACGTTACAGCACACTGGTTAACATCCTCTTATATAAATAAAATCCCCAAAAGAAAGAAAAAGAACACAGCGCATGTTTAATCACACAAGTGGTCTAAAATAAATCCTTTGTGCAGGGTGGGTTAAAGTTCAGCTGATGCACCACAGCACAAAAGAAAGGCCCATTTGACACGCTAATTACAAAAAAAACTAGTGCAAGTAAAAGATAAATAGAATTTAACAATTAGAGTTTGAAACTAAATAGCTGGTTGATCATTTATCATTTAAATGACAATTAAAATATATCACGAATCAGTGTATACCAGTAGGAAGTGAATTAAACTGACAAAGAAAGGAACCATTTTACAATATTTGCACAACAAAAACACATCACCTTTAGGCTACCTTTGGATAAGTTTGGTAAATCCTAATTTTGAGATCATGTGCTAAGAACCCATTTAAGACTTTAAATAACTAAACAAATGAGCTCCATTGCTAAAATACAAATTACACTGTGAGGCGAAACTTCGAATGAAGTGAAATGAAAAAAGGAAGGTCCATGTGTCATGAAAATATCATACACATAATTTAAACATACTGTGCATACATATAGTCATAGTAACATTATATCCTCTTTTACTCCAAATAACACAACATATTTCCTGCTTGCAGCCCCCTCAAAAACTCTGAGAATTTAAACATGTTCACTGTGACTGAGCTTAAAAAGTGAAATTGCATAAATGCATTATTTTTTATCACTTAGTCTGCATGACAGAGCAGCTGAGTGGTGTCAAAAGTCTACTGCCGTAAAGTTCAGCAAGACCAAATTATTATGTAAAAAGAGCTTTGAATGTGTTGGAAAGAAAAATGATGTAACTGATGAAAATGAATGACGGAAGATAACTTTAGTAACCGAATCAAATCCTCTCTGTGGTAAAATATAGTGAGCCTCTCAAAGAACCTGTTTATGTATACTGTATGTATAAAGTACATAAAACCTGTCCTCACAACAAAAAAAATCTCAACATGTTGCGTGACCATGCTGGCTAATTAGTATTTACTCTGGAGCATAAAATCTAAATTTAGTCTGGAAGACATACAATGCATTGCCCACAGAAGGAAGTAAGCAACAGTGTACTGACCAGTCGCATCTAAATAGTGTCACCGCTGCTCTTGCTATAGACTGGTTGGGTTGGTAAATCTGCCGCATTAAAATCAAAGCACTGGATGCAAACAATGTCTAAAGTCAAATAACATCACAGGTTAAAAACAATTATCACATTGCCAGTGACCCAGCACACCATGTGGCATGAAAAGTTCCTCTTGAAGAACTACAAATACCACTCATCCAGGTACAAATAACAAGGTGCCAAAACTAGAGTGATATGTTAGGTTGAAGGTGAATAAAAACTTTATTAAAATAAAAAAAACAGAGGTGCTGTATTCTTGTGAATTTTGTGCAAGTGCAACAGGCAACATACATAAATACACACGCGCGTGCACACACACACACACACACACACACACACACACACACACACACACACACACACACACACACACACACACACACACACACACACGCACACAAGCACATGCACATATGCTGGGGTTAAATACGTGCTCCCTACCTCCTGGCTGTCCAGTACTATTGACTGTGTGGTTTGATGTTACCGCTTATTTAGAGCCGCTTAAAGTCTGGTGAGACTTCAGCAGACAGGCAGGTGAAAGCGCTGGTGTGGCTAACCACCGGTCCAGCTAGGACTCCTGGATCAGGGAGGGGAGCCTGCCCAGATGCTCCGCACCAAAGGCCATCTGTGAGGTTTGTGGCTGACAACAAATCCATGGTTTGGCTCTTAGGAGCTGAGCCAGACAAGAGGAAAGGGGGAAGAAGGAGAGAAAGAAAACAAATCTGCAGAGATTGCATTTCTTTAGGCTAGATCTTTTCTGGGTGGTACTCAGGAGCAGCCTAATTTGATAGAATAAGCATGAGTTCAAGTCTCTTCATTTTAAAGATTGCTTTCAATGTGTTTTCATTTGCACTCTACACTATTAATGGGAATAACACAAGCATGGAGTGGATTTTATAACCAATTTCTAAAACATAAACAAAGGAATATTATGACTCATTCTTGTGTGGATAAAGTTCTGTTGCTTATGACTAGGCAGCACTCAGCTGTTTGTATATTCAGCAAACATTCCACTGTCAAATGAGGAGACAAATGTTACTAGATGATAGTAGAAGCTAAATAATACACAGGCTGCACCTTTCAAGTCCAACCCCTTGATCTGAGAAATATCTAAACTGCCAGCAACATAACACAAAATATGTATTTGGCATATAGTATTGTATTGGAATCTATGATCTGGATTATAGGAACTGACAGCATTACATGGCTTAACCTTAAAGACTGGGAGCACAAAAACGAGCACTGTGACAAAGATATCTTTTAAAAACCATTAACACTGGTAAAACTGCAGGTTAGGTTATTATGATGATGGAAAGTGATGTATACAGATTGATGCCTCATTTGTTGGTGAGGAGCATGAACACTCCCACTCAGCCACCATCCTCCTCTGTCTTTCAGTTTCTCTATATAAAGATGGAGAGTTGTAAACTCTCTCCCAATGCAGTATGGTTTTGCCCGGGTTCGCCGCACATGGGCCTGTGGTCTGCACCGTGCCCAACCTCCTGAATGAGTTTACCCTTGTTCCACTAGAAAAGGCAATGATAATGTATCTGGGCCTCTGTGGCAGTGCTGGCCTAAAAGGTATATAGCGTGTACGCAGATACACACACGCACACATACATATTCACGTACAGAGCCCTACTTTCACAACCTGAGCAGGGCTGTGGGCTCAGGGTTGGTGGTGGTGGTGGGTTGGTGGCGGCGGGCTTGGGGCTGACACGTTTCTGCTAACAATCACATCACACACAGGGACCCACATTCCAACTTCCTGATGACCCCCCCCCCCCCACCCACCCTGTTTCACTGGGCTACCTCCCAGCCTTTTCCTCCCCCAACAGGTCTTGGTGGAACTGTGCAGGCATGGGGCAGGGTTATGTGGTCGGTATTCTGGGCTTAGAGAAACATAGAATTATTCATGAAAATGTTTAGAGAAATACAAAATGGAGAAAAAACTAATCTGATAACCTTAAAACATTTAATTAATCATGCTAGGACTGATCAACTGCTAGTACACATATTTTGGAAAATTGTAGAATAAAGTCATTAGAGTTAATACCATTCTTGCACATCTGGATCCAGTTCCTCTTGACATATTGGCAGTTAAGGAAAGTGCATGTGCATGTGGCTGTGTATTATACTGCATATTACATCCTCTGCTGCCCTCTAGTGATATATTTTAATAGTTCACTAATGACATGATGCGTCCCTCTGCAGAGATGACCACTTAGTGTCAAATTTAAGTACAAAAATTAACAACTGCATTTATTTTGGAAGTAAAGTTTTGTGAGTTTAGCATTGTAAGCGTCCTGGCAAAAATGGCAGCACAGTTTGAAGATAATTAAAAACAACACAACGGAACAGCACAACAAACTGCAAATACGCTACACAAAATTATACAGTGAAAATGTATTAGCTTTTTCCAATTCAGTATATACTTTTTAGACATCCAAATATTTTGCATTGATGGAAACTGAGTATTAGTTAAAGCTGTAATACTACAGTTTGGTGAACCACGTGATACCAGGCTATTCATCTTGATACATGTTTTTATAGTTTATTATGACAAAATATTAGTGGGGAAGTACAATGTTTTGTTGTATTTGCAGAATAGGTAGTTATGTGTATGCTGCAGTACTGCTGATTATACTGCAGAAATTGTATCTTGTTGATTTTATTACTGTTTTATGTGTATGTTTATGTGTGTGCATATGGTTATATTTGTAATATTTTGTTCACCCGTGCACCTGAGGAAGATTAGCAGTTGCACTGACAACACCTAATGAGGAAATAAAGACACACAAACAAAACAAAAACCTTTAGAGCTTACGGCCGCATAAGTCAGACAAAACAGTCATGTTAGTAATTACAAAGGGAATTCTGTGATGTGGCTGCATGGGTAATTAAACCTTCAAACCTGGTGGGCAATATACTGCATTAATCCTACGTATCATGTAATAAAAAAGGACACCATCATGTTGGATGGTATAAGCATAATAGAGAAAACACTATTATGAGCCTCCAAAACACAAACATATGTCCAGAGACACTGACTCCGGCACAGACACAGATGGCCAGCCACCTACCAAGTTGCGGTAATAAGCATGGGAATCATGTGGTGTGGTCCTCTGCAGCCATGGCCACATTTATAGACCCTGGGGGCCTGCGGGCCATCACGTCTCACTTCGGTGAGGTCAAAGCACCTTCAACTTTGACATGTTCAAATGCACAAATTATGACTCTGTCAAATTTAGAAATTATGAATTAGGTATTTCCTTTGACTCATTTGAGTCTTTGGTATGTCCAGGAACAGCCTTGAATCCCTGGCAGTTACTTTCAGGGTCATAAAATGGATGAAACACACTGTAGATAAACCTCAAAAAGAAAAAAAATCTGAAACTGAGAGGGAATAACTGTACATATGTCTTTGAGGTTCAACAAAACACCACGGGAGAACACTGGGTGGAGAATAGTACCAAATCGGGCCCTATACAAGACATTAACATCTGGTTTGATATAGAAAATGATGCAATAGTAAATTTCTTAACAGGAACGAAGAAAAATAAATCTTTACCTCTTTCTGAATTTGTTAAACTTACCTAAAATAGTTTCTTGTAATGTTTTTCAAAGGTTTGTAGTATTGCAATTATTTCTTGACCTCATATCTGATAGTAGCTCTGGCAACAACACAATAGGCAGGACAATAAATTAGGTTATTATGGGAAATGAAGAAGTTGAGAATCAAGCTGCTCATTACCAGGCATTAAATATACAAAGACAGAGGGAAAAGCCAAGAAGGAAATTAATCAAGAGGAGCAAGACAGGACATGATGACAGAGTTGCAATAAATAGGACACAAGAATAAAACATAAGCTACTCTAGAGTGTGGAGGCAGTGGGCAGGGCAGAGGATTATTATTTGATTTTTTGGGCAGAACAGGAATGCTTAAAGTGAATATAGGAACTGGACATTGAAAGGGGATATCACCAGAAGATGGCGGTAAAGCAACTAGATGGATACTAGCCGCAGTAAACCTCAAAGAAGAAGAACACTGAACGGTAAAAACTACATGCAATAAACAAGATGGAAACCCACAGATTCCCAATTAACTTGCTTCCTTGAATAGATACCTCATGCCCTATACACCAAGTAAGATGTACAAGCACTCGCTCTTATCTCATCTGGCTGGCATTTAAGCATCTATTCTTTGGTGATGTGTATTGACTGATACTTTGGGGCCTGTTAACAGTAGAAATTGTGAGGTCATGTTAGCAAAACATCACACATATTTTGGACTGATTCTTATTCAGAAAATATGACACGGATTTAGAGTTGAACATCCTTCTTTAAAATGTGCGTGTGAGTCTCCCATCTTTGCTCTCTACTCAACATAATCGGTGATTCAGACCCTTGAACAACTAAACCAAACCAAACTTCTTCAGCTTTTATTGGTGGTTAGCAAACCAACCAACCCTTTTATTTTTATGGCGGATTGCAACGATGACTTTTAAAGGTTCATACCACCACCTACTGCACTGGAGTATGTAGCATAAATTATGTTTGATGGGACAACTTTACATCGTCATAATAATAATAATAATAATAATAATAATAATAATAATAATAATAATAGAAAAAAAACTATTAAATCGTCTAACATATCCCTATATCTTTCAGATCCAGAACCAACCAAACTGACTCTACTTGGCATCTTAGGGAGGTGTTCCTGTAAGAATGTGCCATGTGTGCGATAGGTAGTTAGGGGTTGGGATGTATTTTAAGAAAATAGTAAAAAAGTATATGAGCATTTTTTGGGTAAGTTTAAGCAGTTTGAAATCTTTACCAAGATGTGTTTACTGTTTAATTATGATATGTAATGTATTTAGCAACCTACATTACTTTTGTGACTTAATTGATTTATTAAGTGGTGCTATGGGTTATAAAATTAGGTGTTTGGCGCCTGTTTCAAGTAATTGCAGATTCAATGCTAATATAGATGAACTGGGATTGTTCACCTGCCATGAGCACAAATTAAAAGGACATAATCAAGCTTTCTTTTTGAAGTAATTTTCTACAGTTGGATTCCACATTGGAATGTAGACTTTCCACCACTGTGTACTTAAGTAGTTTTTTCAGTTTCAGTTTACTTGGGTGTTTTTAGTGTAGGGTGTTGCAAGTGGAGCAGCATTGAAAACCAACTGTAAACCTGTAAAGAAGACTTGCCACGAATCAGCTTCGCCCAGCTGATGCGACACCGGCATACGCAGTGATTGAAATCAGGTCACTCTCGCGCGGAGCCGGACGCCCCGCCTCACTATCATGTCAAAGGTGAAAGGTTGTGTTTACAACTATGATGAGAGGATGAAGAGGGACTATCCTTCTGGGAACGAGAAAAGAAAAAATTCAATGAGAGTGAACTGCGTGAACGTCAGGTAAACGTGTTCTCTTCTCTCAAAGTCTGACGTCAAGCAGATAACATGCAGCCTAACGTTGATGTGCAGATACTGTGAATCTCTGTCTGTTTGTCTTGCTAACCAGCTGAGCAGCGCAGCTCTTGTCTGTCTGTGTCTTGGTTGCTTGTCAGACTGTGACTGAACAATGTTGACTGAAACATAACTATTACGTTTGATAAACGCCGACGGCCCACGGTGTTTATAAACTGCAGCTCGTTGCGACAATGCGTTACATCAAGAAACATCTGTGGGACCAGTCCATACACGGATGTGATGGCACTCCTCATACATCATTTTAAAACAAGACAGTGACGTTAAGTTATGGACTGATGCAAGATGGCAAGCAGTGGATTCACACTGACTATTAAAATGCTGATTAGCAGGGCAGACTGGGCAACATGGATGCACATCTCAGTAAATAATAAGCATCACATTTTCAGCCCAGTCATTTTATAAATAGTTTTTTATATTTGAAAATGTATTGAAGGAAACCTGGAGGAGCCAGTTTGAATGGGCCTGATGCAGCTGATAACATAAATTTATAGAAAATATCTATAATTTACAGGGGCTGACGTTTGTCAGTAGAGTAGATGCTGGATCATCAGCCATTTCAAGAACAGACTCCAGCCCAATTCCCTGTCTGCCAGATGGTCTGAAGGGATACTACCACAACAGCAGAGCAATAACGCAGACTTAACCTACTTGCGACTCAGTTTTCCTTATTGTGATTCACTATAACTCAATGCTGTATTCAAACCTGCCTTGAGTGAATTTATAAAGGTAGATTGCGTTTTGTAAGATCCATAGATTTGGATGTGTAGTACTTTTACTTTTGATTACATAAGCATTTTTAAAACCAGGTACTTTTTTACTTTAATTGAGTAAGTTTATACTGGATGACTTTTACTTTTACTTGAGTTATTTATTTTTCATGTGGTATCTCTACTTTTACTTAAGTATAAAATTGAGTACTTCTTCCACCACTGACTGTAGAACAGCACAGATACCTTTTTCTGCCTTCACCTTCTGATCAATCATACACTGCTGCTGGTAATATGTTGAAAAATGTCACATACACAACTGTCGTCTTTGGTTGAAATATTTCCATTTATTCCTGTGGTAAAATGAAAGGAAAATGACAGACTTCATGTTTGTGACGGGCAAACAAGGCGTCCTTGAAGAACTGGCAGAAAATAATATAACTGACAGTACTATGTTACTATTTCTAAGATGTCAAAGTATGGAGGGGGACTATTTTTGAATATTTTTCTCTAAAACATAAAGTTGGAAATTAGCCAAGGGTTTTCTTTTTCATCTGGAGCACCTTTTCTCAGAAGAGTGTGAATCAAGGTAGTTTGAAAGGCAGCAGCCAGTCTGCATAGGGAGAGATTGATGTGCAGTGATGCTGGATCAAGGCAAAGACAATTGTTAAACATGAGGTTAAGGGTATAGGTTGTATTTACAATACAGGAGACCTGCCTCTCCCTCTGAAAATGTATTTCATATATAGTTCTGTGTAGTAATTGTCTTTGATTTTAAATGTCATTTCTAAGCTTTGGCTTGTTACAGTTACATTGTGAGTCGTAGTAGTTGTAGTAGTAGTAGTAGTAGTGGTAGTGTCATTGGAGAGTATCGGTTACTGTATTTAATTAATTAATTGATCTAATTTATTTGAATGAAGAGATGGTGCTGCTTTGTTTTTATGTGTGGGAACATTTTGACTTGATCTCGTCAAATATGGTAAGTGATATTTGGGTGCTGCCAGCTAATGGTGGATAAACTACTATAACTTAATATTAGCTATAGTTCTGGAATTGTGTAAGCTATTTGTATTAATGAAGCTATTTCTCATCAAGGAATACACAGGTTACAGGTTTTGTGCATACTGTGCCCTCAGCATATCTATGACAAATGCTACTATGGTCAAACTTAGCCAGAGGTCTAGTCAAGGTATATTATCTTTTTTAAAAGTAATTTTATCTAAGATCTGTGTGGTTTTCAACTTAGCACTATAATCAAGCTACTCCTGCTTTTGTAACCGTTACCAGGAAACAAGAACTGTATAAGATATTGGTGAACAGCATCCTTTCTCCACGGTGGAAAATGTAGAATTTATGAAATTCCTTAATTAACTGGAAATTTGTACGTCCAACAAGGCAGGTATCAGGACAGTGTGGAAAAAGACAAGTCTGATGAGGTAAGGACATCAGCTGTGAGTCTAATTTCTGATAATATGAACAAGTTAACTGCTAGGCCTTAAGCACAGAACCAGACAACATATACTGGACATGGAATACAACAGGAGGATTGTTTTAGGATTTGGAACCAACCATCTACAAGCACCACCCTGCGACAAGTCAATCATAAAACTCAAATGTTGTTTTAAAGGAACTGCTCAAAAAATGAAGGGAACACTTAAATCACATCTCGATGAACCTGGAGGAACCCAGGGCCCCCTGCAACAGCGCAAGGTCTGACAAGGGCTCTGAGGATTTTAACCTGGTACCTAACAGCAGTCAGGGTAACGTTGGGTAGCACATGGAGGTCTGTGCAACCCTCCAAGTATATGCCTCCCCAGACCATTACAGACCCACCACCAAACTGGTCATGCTGGATGATGTTGCAGACAGCATAACATTCACCATGGCGTCTTCAGACTCTTTCACGTCTGTCACACGTGCTCAGTGTGAACCCGCTCTCATCTGTGAGCACAGATGCCACTAGAGGACCTCTGGCTCTCATGACACCCTCATGGAGTCTGTTTCTGAAAGTTTGGACAGAAGCATGCACACCAGTAACCTGCTGGACATTTTGGAGGACTCTGGCAGTGCTCCTCCTGTTCCTTCTTGCACAAAGGAGCAGATACCTGTCCTGCTGCTAGGTTGATGCCCTTCCACGGCCCTGTCCAGGTCTCCTTGTCTAACTGCCCGTCTCCTGGAATCTCCTCCATGCTCTTGCTGGGAGACACAGCAAACCTTCTTGTGACAGCACGTATGGATGTGACAACCTGGAAGAACTGCGCTACCTACAAAGTGCTTTAACAAGTGTAAAGAATAATACAAAAAAAAACAAGATAAGAGCATGAAAAATTAATATAAAATTAGTAAAATACACTAAAATAAAAGGGATAAAATAAAGTCAAATATGATCGGGAAAGGCTCTCCTATAAAAGTATGTTTTTAGAAGGAACTTAAAAGAGTTCACTGACTCAGCCGACCTGATTTCCTCAGGCAGGCTGTTCCAGAGCCTCGGGGCCCTGACAGCAAACGCTCTGTCCCCTTTAGTTTTCAGTCGAGACTCTGGAACAGACAACAGACCTCTGCCCGAGGATCTCAAGGTACGTGCTGGTGCGTATGGGACTAAAAGGTCAGAAATATAACATGGCGAGAGGCCATGAAGAGCTTTAAAAGTGATCAATAGAATTTTAAAGTCAATTCTAAAACATACTGGGAGCCAGTGTAATGAAGCTAAAATAGGAGTAATGTGGTCATATTTCTTTGTTCTGGTTAAAAGCCTGGCAGCTGAGTTCTGGACAGTCTGGAGTCGATCAATAGATTTTTGGGTTAAACAGGTGAAAAGGCTGTTGCAATAATCCAGGCGTGATGAGATGAAGGCGTGTAAAATGGTCTCGGTGTCCTTAAAAGTTAACATAGATCGAATTTTTGCTATATTTCTAAGTTGATAAAAACATGATTGAACAAGCTTTGTG
>NC_060162.1:13906558-13940089 GCF_021292245.1 Micropterus dolomieu | reverse complement strand
GGACTAAAAGGTCAGAAATATAACATGGCGAGAGGCCATGAAGAGCTTTAAAAGTGATCAATAGAATTTTAAAGTCAATTCTAAAACATACTGGGAGCCAGTGTAATGAAGCTAAAATAGGAGTAATGTGGTCATATTTCTTTGTTCTGGTTAAAAGCCTGGCAGCTGAGTTCTGGACAGTCTGGAGTCGATCAATAGATTTTTGGGTTAAACAGGTGAAAAGGCTGTTGCAATAATCCAGGCGTGATGAGATGAAGGCGTGTAAAATGGTCTCGGTGTCCTTAAAAGTTAACATAGATCGAATTTTTGCTATATTTCTAAGTTGATAAAAACATGATTGAACAAGCTTTGTGGTGTGCTGCTCGAAATTTAATACAAAAAAAATCAAGGGCAATTGGACTTGGTTGACGATACTAGAAGATGTTTCATCCCTCATCTAAGAGACTTCTTCAGTTCTGACTGACTGGTAGGGAAACTCAGCTATTTAACGTCTGTTGAGTTGTTTGCCCAAATCATCAATACTGCTGGTTCATTAGTTATCCTGCCTGTTGTAACGACAGTTGCTATGGTCATTAGAGCCACCCGAGGCCAAGTCTGAAAGACCATCGTCGGCATCTTCACCTGAGGCCAAAAGTGAACGTTTGTTAAGTTTCATGGGAAGTTTTGAAAGGACAACTTTGTAAGTTGTATAAGTGGTGGCGCAGATCCCCTCCTCTGTTAAGTGAGGGCTTCTAAACCTGGTTGTAAATGGCTTCCTTTGTCACCTGGTGACACAGAGGATGTGCACCTTGTGGTCCTTAAATGAGTGTCTTTCAGATATAGGTAAACTGCAGAGTTGTCACAGTGGGGTGGCGATGGCGCCGTAGATAAGGCCCCATCCACACTGCTGCGTTTTCAAATTAAAACAAAGCTACGTTTGCACCTCCCGTCCAGACTAAAACAGCGAAAATGAAGACCTAAAACTGAGAAGTTTGGAAACGCTGCTGACCCCATTTTGCGTTTCAAAACTCCAGAGGGTGTTTTAGTGAAGACGGGCAAAAATGGAGGACTTTAGAAACGATGACGCAGACGCTCACGCTGGGCTCTCTGATTGGGTCTTGACGTAAGTCATGCAAAGCAGAAACACAATGCTACTGAAAGAGTTTTTGAGTTGGTGTTTTTATTTAAATATTCTGTACCGTGCAAATAACACTTAAACCTATCTGCCTACACTTTTACTGTGCATGTCGCCGTTAACTTTGCAATGACTCCCAGTCTGTTTTCCACCGCCACAGTCCCGAGTTACATACAGTAACAGTTCCAGCTCGTTATTGGTGCATGCAAAAAATATCTGGTCTGATTCTTCATCTGCATTTCTTTATTCTTTCACCAAATCTTCTGTAACTACGGAAGAGAGAGAACAACTACTTCATTTTCACACTGGCGCGTGCCCAGTGTACCTGATGGGCCACTAGATTTGGGTTTTCAGTCGTTTTAATGTAGACGGAGATCAACTCTGATACACAGCTAAAACGCTGGTATGGACAGAGATTGTAGTTTTTAATTCTCCGTTTGTAATCTAAAACAGAGTAGTGTGGATGGGGGCTATAAGACATATGCCTTTCGTGTGGGAGACTCGGGTTTTATTCCCACACATCCACCCATGTGTCCCTGAACAAGACCAGGTGACACTGATTCACAATTGCTTATGCTTCCCAAATGTTAAGATGAATTTTCCTGAAGTTTAATTGACTTGATGTTATACTGTGATGATTCAGTGTTCCCATGCTTATTTGAGCAGTGTAAGTTATTGAACAGAGGAGAAGGAGGACCTTTTAGATTAGCAAATTTCCAACGGAGTTGGTATGCATGGGGGCAATGGCACTGGACTTGAACCTGGAGCTTCCCTTGTCCATTGCCTGTCCCATATGGCTACTGACTGGTCACTGACAAAATGGAGACATCATCCTCAGTCCAGTGTCTTGCTCCTCCTACCCTCTTCACCTCAGAATTTATTACTTATTCCAACCGTGACACTAACCCCTACTGCCATCCGCCCAATTGTAAGTGACTGTAGGTCTTAATCATATAGAATAGCTGAATACATTGACCATTTCATCAATCCTCTCTCTCAAACACGTCCAAGTTATATCAAAGATATATATATATGAGTTTGTCATTAAATTAAGAACATTAACTGTTATACTGCTAACTGTTATGCACCTGCTCCTGTAACTTGGTATTACACTGTATACCAACATTGACACCAAGGTCGGTTTACAGCCAATCCACAATGCTCTGATTCTGATCGGCCTGAAATATTATATTATTAGAACTACCCTCACACGAAATTATTTTGATTCTTCAAATCTGTGGATGTGCAATGAGTAGAAAATACCCACAATCCTGTGCAGACATTTAACTAGCAGATTGGGAAAAGAAAGCTATCAGAAACTGAACTGTATACGGGGCAGGTTGGAATCCCCCAAAATAACTATGGGGTTTGTGATCATTAATGACCAGTCCCTAAACTTATTGTTGGTGTGTGCATGTACTGTGGGTTCCTGATAGGATGCAGCAGTCGGCCCCTGGGTCGGATTGGGTGAAGGAAGGGCGTGGAGAACTCATGTTTGTAGCATAGCCACTTGGTAAGCTTAGCCATGATCACAGTTTGACCACCCTGTCTCCGCTGAATGCTTTCGTTCCTCTCACCACTTTAAGGGGGCTGCTCTATGCATTGCATACAAATACATTTTTTTTCAGTGTATCATGCTGCATAACATTGTCTCTGATTTGGGTTTCTGCATGCATCATTGCAGTTTGTATGAGAAAGTTATTTTATCTTTCTTATACTATTGTAGAATGGACCACTCATACATTTTTCTTTATAAGACAATGTAACCATATAAAGACAAACTACCTCCATATTTATATTCTCTACTGATTTCTAAAACTATCAGTAGTTGCAACCTTCGGTTGTAATTACGTATGCCATTCCTCAAACTCACAATATCTTTGGTGTATGTGGTTTTAAAGTTTTTGCACCCTCATCTTAGTGTGAGCTACATAGTCCCCTTAAAATAGATTATAAACTTTTTTATGGTTTGTTTTAGGTCTGTTTTGTGTCCTTTTATATGAAACGTGTAGTGCTGCGATCGTGGCCAGGACTCCCTTGTAAAGTAGATTCAATGGGAATATTTCTGCTTAAATAAAGGTAAAATAAATCTTCTAATAGGTTGTACCTGGTGCATTTTCTCTCTAATTTCCACTTGTCATGGCGCATTTGTTCTGTCCTGAACTGAAAATATTTCATTGTGATTGTAGGTAGGTACTGTGTGGCTCTCAAAAAAATAGATTGCCCCTTATCAAAGGGTAAAGAAACATTAAAACTGGTTTGAAAAAAATAATTCCTTAATAATTAAACTGGAAAAATCAAGAACATGAAATAAAAAGAGGGGGAGGAATGAAGGGGGAGAAATAAATTGGATGAGGGAAAGGTAAATTGAGGGAGAAATGGACTCAGGGCAGGCGATTCAATTGATTTCCAACGTCCTCCATGCACCTGGCTTGTTACAATCAGAATTACTTTTATCGGCCAGGTATGTGTACACATATGAGTCTTACATTGCTCTCAATGTACATACACAGAACAAGCATAAACAAACAGGATAACAAGCTCAACAAAAACAAACTACCATGGATACACACAAACATAAACAAAAACAAGAAAATGTATAGACAGCAAGACAATAGCACAATGGAGGAGAGCGCATGGGATGCTCTAATAAATATATTATGTATATCACGAATCAGTTTAAAAACTATGCAAAAAGCAAAAGACTCTGGTGGTTTAGAACTGCCAAATTTTTATCATTACTTCCTGTCCAATAGACTACAATATATCTCAAAATGGATCAATCAGAGCCCCCTGGACCACTCATGGATGGACATAGAACAAACATTCTGTAAGGAAATTAAAATTTCCGATATGCCATTCATCAGTTCCAGCATCAAATGTCATACCTGCTTTAAAAGCATTAACATAAGCACTTCCTTGGCAGCTTGGTGGGAACTTCTCAAAATATCTGGGTCTTCACCTATCCCATGCAGATGTACCCCAATCTGGAATAATCCTGACATCCTGCAAAATAAGAAAACACTAAATTCCCCACTGTGGTATGACAAAGGGATAAGACATCTAGAGCATGTAATGCAAGGCAGTAACTTTATTCCATTCCAGGATCTAGTGGCACAATATGGAATTAGCCATAATAGATTTCTGGAATTTCAACAGTTTAAATCCATAATTCAGGCTAGATTTAAGGATAAAATAATGGACTTGGATTTACCTCCAATGATAACAGACTTTCTTAAACTCTTGCCTCCAAAACTGTTATCAAAAGTATACATGTTACTGTTAAAAACAGATAGTTCAATCTCTCTCCCATTCTTAAAGTGGGAAACAGATCTATCCATTAGTCCAGACCAAAACCTTTGGATGCAGATATGTTTAAATACCTTTAGAATAACTACAAATCCCAATCTACAACTTATACAGTATAAAACGCTCCATAGAACACACTATACTGGACAAAGGATGTTCAGAATGGGTCTTATGCAGTCAAACATCTGCCGGAACTGCTCAGGTAACATATCTGATACTTACATGCATGCTATGTGGCAATGTACACCTGTTCAAAAGTTCTGGCAGAAGATATGTGAAGACCTATCGATATGGCTAAGTTACCTCGTCCCAGTTTCCCCATCACTCTGCGTGCTGGGGGACCTAAGTGACATTAGTATAGAGGTTGACACCTCATACATGCTTCTCACTGCCTTATGCATCGCCAAGAAAACTATCCTCAAGTATCACCCAATATCGGAATCACCTTATAGATCACATTAGCATGGAGAAAATGTCTGCTATAAAAAAAACAAATTGACACATTTCCAATCTCTCTGGTTCCCCTTGATCAACTTTATCACTTAATGGGGGTGGGTGTGTACTGCCTTGCTGGTCAGGGTCCCGTGCGGCCGGTAGGTGTGTCTGGGGGTGGGTTGATTCTTGGATGCATCGCGGTGCGGGCGTGGGGGACTCGTTTTTTTTTTTTTTGAATGTTGGTTGATGCTGTAGTGTTGGCAGGGGGCGGTGGTGCGGCGCTCGGGCTGCCTAGGGCGCGGGCTTGACGGGGGGACCGGTGTTTGCCCTGTATTCGGCGTGCCACTGCTGCGGGGTGGGTAGCCACTCTGCTTGGGTGTTGCGCGGTTGTTGGTATCGGTGCGCGGGTGGTGATTTTGACTTGCGCGCTGTGCGGATGTGGTGGCGCTCGGTGCTTGGCGTCCTGTGTGTGGGTCCGGGTTGGGGGGAGGGGGCGGGCGGTGGGGGTTGGCGGGGGGGATGCTTGTGGTGGGTTTCGGTCCGGTGGTGAACGTGCGGTGTGGGTCACAGTGTAGCCGTGGGTGCGGGGGGATGGGGGCGGTTTGCGCTGGCTGGCATCTCTCCTGTGCAGCGCATTACTTGGCTGTTGTGTGCCGCTAGTTAGATTGGTAGCGGGGTAGTGTTGGTTGGCTCACCTGTAGGTCGTTATTGGCTTGCGTGCTTGTCGGGGGTTGGAGGTATCAGGTGAGGGCCTGGACTGGGCTGGTGTGCGGCTCTGTCCTGTGTGCATGCTGTGCATCCTGATAATTGCATTTCGGTTCTCTGAGGGGTCTGGCGACTGGTTGTTGGAGGGGTGGGGGACCGGGGGGAAGGGGGGTTGGGGGGGGGGGTTGGGGGGTGCGGGCTGGTCCTTATCGAGCTGGTTGGGGGGTGTCTTCTCTGGATTTTAGTGCCCGGACTGGATGCTTGGTGGTTGTGCGGGGATCCTGTGTGGGGAGGGATTGTGCTTTGGGGTGTGTCGATGGTTGCTTTGCGGTCGCGTCGCGGCCCTCTGGATTGTGGTCGTGTTGAGTCCTAGGGGCTGGGTGCATCTGCTGACTCCCTAGAGCTGAGGGGCTGTTGCTGCTGTCGCGGGGTGATTGCTGTCTCTTTTCTTTCGGGATGGTGGGGGTGTGTGTGTGGGATGCTTCGCTGTTAGGGAGGGAAGGGCGCGGGGGTGGGGGTCTTCTGGCCTGACCTGGCCTGTGTAGGGGGGGTGCCACCTCCTTCACCTTTCCCCCTTTGGTCATGTCTCACAACACCCTTACGACTCTGGGGGGGTGGGCAGGCTGCAGGGCGTTTGGTGGGTGGGGCTGCTTTATTGCGGCCTCGCCCTTCTTCCTCCCCCAATGGCCGCCCCTCAATTTTAATTACACAATAGACACAGAGGGCTTGGGGGGTGGGAGGGGCACGATGGGAGGCTCCACTACCTGACAGTTGTGGGGTGCCTGTGTCACAACTACCCTCCAATTTTAACTGCACCTTAGTTACCACACACCTTATCTTTACTCCACCATACAACACTTCACAATCCATGACATGCATCCAACACAAAACAATACATTTACAGAGGCAGGCAGAGAGGTTGAAGGAGTGGGGGAGATTCTCATTGGCCTCGTGTCCTGCCCCTGGAGCCTTGCCTGATCTGGTGGGCTTGGGGGGTCGGGGCTCCCCTGGCGTGGGGGCCCGCTCTTGACCTAGGGATCTGGGGACTCGGGCTTGTGGCTTTTGCTCATTTCTGGGTGGGTGGTGTGTGGGCCCGTTGTCTCCTTTCCTCGCCTGGCCCTCTTCGGCAGGGGTGAGGCTCCCGCTGCTTCCCCCTGCCAGCTCTCTCATAGTGGGGGCATTCGGGAGTCTCTGGGGCGCATGGCCGGTGTTGTCGGGGTAGGTTTTGGTGCTCCTCCTCGGGGGTGCTTGACTGGGGGGGCAAAAATGTACATCATGTGTTTTTTTGCATGGGCATGGCAAAATGGCTCACTAGCGTCCCCTAAAGAGCAGCCCCTGAGCCAAGTTTCACCGAAATGTACAACATTTTTGTGGCAGATCATGTCCACACCTACAAAAGTGCCTCTTGGAGCAATGCCCTAAACACAGGAGGAAGTTGGCCATTTTGGATGTAATGGTAATTTTTGTCGATACAATTTTTGTGGCACAGGTATCCTCACAGGATACACAAAAAAAGCCTTTTGGAGCCATATCCTTAACCCACCAGGAAGTCGGCCATTTTGAATTTAATGGTAATTTTTGGCGATTTACATGTTCCGTACTTTAGCAAACTCCTTCTCCAGAATTAATCTAATCAACATCAAATTTTCAGTATGCAATCTAAACGCATTGACGAATTGATTGAATTGATGAAAAGGTGTACTGTGAGTTTCACCATAAAATGGTGTAAATGCTCACATTTGTATCAAAATGTACATCTTTGAAGTGTCCTGAAAACATGTAATCTTTTTACAGAGGGTGTGAAGATGTCCTTTGAACGACTGAAAAACAAATTTGATCTGATGAATAAAGACTTTTGGCTATACAGATAAGATCAAAACTCTCATAGTACCTTGGAGAAGTCCCAGAGAGTCCCAGAAATAACTTCATATCGGAAATGTATTAATAACGATAATGGGAAAAAAAACCTCAAATAGGAAGTAAAATAAGATAATAAATTGTTTAAAGAACAACAATAATAGCGCCCTAGAAAAAACTTGGGAGAAAGATTTAGAAGAGAGTTTAGATGCTGATATTTAGGCATCAATTTGGCAAAAAATGCCTAGGATATCAAATTCAACACACAACAAAACAATATACTTTAAGTTTATTAATAGAACATATTATACACCCAGAAATGTTAAACTCACGAAATTATATATTGATGACACTGTTTGGCACAGTAATAAAGAAAAAGGTTTATTCTTTCATATGATATGGAAATGTTCAAAACTTCAAAACTTTTGGAAGGAAATAGTGTCCATGTTATCTAAAATCACTAAAACATCCCATTGGATCCCAAATTATGCATTTTGAATTATATGGATGATAGAAACTGGGCAGAATTTAAAAAAAGATAGTGAGTGCAAAAAGAGAAAAGCAATCAATTGGACGACAATTAACAACATAAACGAGAAATCATGGCTTCAAACTTTTGAAACCTTAAGCTTAGAACAAATGTCAGACTCTATATATGCACCTTCTCCTGTGACTTGGTATCAGATTAATACTTAATACTATAGATTTACAACAACATCACTCTGTTACGACTAAATAATTATTAAAGCAAAACATTAACTTTTCAGGTCAAAGATATTATTTGGGGGTGCAATGTGCAGATAATCCAGGAATAGCTTTCTTTGTTATTTTGTTATTTATTTATTTTGTGTTGTCCTGTTTTGGATGTCTTTGGCCTACAATTTGGCCTATATGGAATATGTTTTTCCTCTCTGGGCATGTCTTGAATACAACAAAACAAAAACCCCTTCCTGGTTATGGCTGGCTAGAGTTTGGTCCATCAAGGTTAGGGGTGCATAGTTGTGTCTCAGACAATCTGCCTTCATGGTTGTTTGAAAGCACCTACACATAACCAGTGAGTGTGTGGGTCCAGGATTGTCTCTTAATTCACTGCAATGTTAGGCAGGGGAGTGTGGTGGAGGCCAGATGGTTCCAAGTGTGTTCATATAAGTGATAATTTTTTTCATCTGCTTGAAAAGGATGTGGATTCTAATCTAATACATGTATTTTGTCAAATTCAGCGAATATCTCCTCACGGTCCGCTAGATGTATCTTCTGTGTGTGTGTGTGTGTGTGCTGAGAAAAAATTGTACACCGCGCTGGCTCTGTAAATGGGAAACAAAGTGGCTCGGACCTAGGCCGCAGACATTCAGCTTACTTTCTAGTTCACCTTCATACGCTTTTGTTGTGATGTTAGCTATGTTCATTGTCTGGAGCTGGTGTGCTGGCTCTGGGACAGTGGGTCTCGTCCTATCTGCATATTAGCTTTATATTGCACTATATCATGTTTTTTGCCATGGTATTGGATATCTTCAGAATCGTATACCCCACCTTAAGGTCATTAAGTGTGAATTACTGTATACTTTGTATAGAACAATGTGCGTAAGATTTGCACGATGGTGCGTGCTTCTGTCTGTGTTTGTGGTGAGCCTTCCTTCTAATCTGCCAGCCAGCGGTTGTGTATGAAGTGCTGCTGATGGTGGAGACTATTAGGCCTGTGAAGGGAGAGTTGGCTGTCTTCTCCTATTCCCCACAGCTCATTTAAACTTCCAGCTGATGGTAGAGATTAAGCGTCTTCTCTTAGAAGAAGAGATTCTGTGGTTAGGCCTGGACTGCCATTTGAGAAACTTGAACGAGTGAAGAGCATGTAAAGAACCCATTTAGTGTAAGACAACAGAGTAGCAGTGGGTTTGCATGTGCAAACAATGTATCATGCCTCACACGACATACCACACATGTGGCCTGCTTTTCCAATAAATCTGGCAATCTTTTAGGCTTTGCAGATGTCACATTTATATACTATTTTGTTGAAAAGGTTAGGTTAAAATTAATCAGGTCAGTTTATTCTCATTAATATCATTCCTAAAACATTTTTATGTAATTATTTATTTCATTTTATTTGTGAAGTTGTTTGCTAATTACTTTATTGTTGTGGAGTTCATCAGAAAGATTCTGGAAAGATCCTCTTTGTGTGGGTATCTGGCTTGTTTCGAAGCTTATGAGGTACTTTGTTCTTCATTGGTTCAGTGCTTCCATTGCACACTTTGTGTAAATGGAGAAAAGGTAGAAAGGAACATGGTAATAATTATCTGTACAATTGGTAGATCAGATATGATCAAAATCTACACAAATCAAATATTACAGTAGCGATAAGGGAACCTCTTGGAATTTAGAAAGCTCCTATGAAGAATAAATCCTCTTTAATAACAAAATAGTAGTGTAGCAATGAATTCTGTTCAGATTTTAAAAGCTTAATTTACATAAGGCATTCATGTAAATTAAGCTTGAATTGTCTTTATATATGTCTGGACACGGCAACGACATGACACAAGGTACTTAAACTGCATCAGCAAAGTCTATCCTAGGCAGACATTTCAAGACAGACAGGGGTTTCCAGATGCGCTGTCCAAGCTCTTTTGAAGAAGCACAAAGAAACGTGCAACATTGAGGACTGTATATGCAGTGGTCGGCCAAGGAAACCTACTGAAGCAGATGAAAAACATATCATGCTTACTTCCCTTCGCAATCTAATCCTAAATTTGGGGCTGCACTTCTGCAAATGGAGTTTGTCCCCCCAGATCCCTGATCTCAACATCACTGACTCTGGGGGAAGGGAAGCAACTAAGGCTGCCTAAATCTGCAGAAAGATTAACATGTCTATTTTTGAAAGCATTCCTACTGTACAGTATTTTCCACACCTGCCTAAAGCTCTTGCACAACACTGTATGTACAGATAAATAGATAGATAAAACACTCACTGGCCACTTTATAAGGTATACTTGTTCAATTGCTTGTTAACACAAATAGCACATGGCAGCAATGAGTTGCTGCCATGTGATTGGCTGATTAGTGCATTTAGGAAGTGAGTTCACTGTACTCCAACGGCCTCCACAGTCACCAGATCTCAATCCTATAGAGCACCTTTGGGATGTGGTGGAAAGCGAGATTTGCATCATGGATGTGCAGCCGACAAATCTGCAGCAACCGCATGATGCAATCATGTCAATATGGAACAAAGTCTCTGAGGAATGTTTCTAACACCTTGTTGAAAGTATGCCACAAAGAATTAAGGCAGTTCTGAAGGCAAAAGGGAGTCCAACCAGGTACTAGCAAGGTGTACCTAATATAGTGGCCATATGTCAACATTTTGTAACTTGCACACAAATACAATACATGACCATTTTTAATATTCACATAAAGTGGTGATATTGATAAATTGGTGGATGCCTGTCATGCATTTGAAGCACATCTGGAGTAGCATCAGTGTTTTTGCGAGAATGACTTGGATCAAGGACTGAAGGATAATTATTTCAAGGAAGGAAAAGCTGAAGACATTTAGCCTAAGTGGATCTGTGGACAGAATTTAGACAAATAGCTTTGAACTGATGTGAACAACAGATTCAACAACAGATGCTTGCTCTATCATGCCCTTGAGCAAGCTATAACACACCTTGACAGCTCCAGGGCAGCGCATCATGACTGAATAGAATTTGGGCTGACAGCAGCAGAAACAGAGGAATTTGATTGAGTGACAGCTAGGCATGTCGGTGAGCTGCAAATGCCTCAGAACAATGTAACTTTATCCTCAGAAGTGATATTTTGAGCTGCACTTTCTCACATCACCAAAGTCGGGTTTGCTCCTCCCGGGCTTGTTCCTTTTAAAGCAAACACAGGCAGATATCATGCTTTCATTCCACAACTTATTTAAATCCTTTAGGTTTCATCACCACCTTCTGTTTGATGTTGTTTTAGTCCTGGTTCACAGGCCCCTCTGTTTTTTTCTTTAGGCAATGCCTCACACAAAGAGCATCCTGAATCTCTGATTTGCCTCAGTTATAGTTTTACACTAGATGTGATTTTTTCCTTCATGTTATGGGAAGGGCATCCCAAGAATAGTTTGCTATTATACTCTCTGCACAGATTCAGTTGCGGGTCACTTAATGACTCATTATCTCCCAAATTCTGTTGTCATAACACTAAAAATATTTGCTGTATAAAGAATATCTTGAGATTGGTATGAATGCATACGTGAATGAGTTTGATCTGGTAACTTTAAAATATATTTCTTAAAATTAACGCTTATCAATTACACATTGGAACACCAGCTCTCAGACTGAAAACACTCCATCTCCCTTTGTAAAGTGATCCTGATTTTTCAAAGAGTTAATGAAAAAAGATAACATAAAAGGATAAAGAGGATAAAGCGCCATTACATCCACTGCTCCTCTGGCATAGTGACAGATAATTTATCATCTGAACTTGTATGTGCCTCCTTTTATCTAACTTGTGTTCCTGCAAATAATTTTTTGTAGTAATATTCTTTAGACACTAGAGTGCGCTGCCACTTCACAAAAGGGTGAGCTGCCAAGGCAGTGAAAATACTGTAATTCACATAACCCTCAACAAATAGACAAAGCAAAAAAAAAAAAAGCATTGGTGCCCCAATATAAAATAAAACTGTGACTTTCTTCCTCTTACTCCTTTGGTCATTATGATCTGCAAGAGTTTTGTTCAAAATCATATCGCAAAAAAACTGTGTGTGTGTGGTATTTGAAATATCAGCCCTATCATCCAAGGAAGGTTAGAATTTAGGGCACCTGTACTTGGTTGAAGATACTCGAAGATGTCTCGCCTCTCATCTTCGTCTTTGAGTATCTTCAACCAAGTCCAATTTATTTTAACCTTTCTTGGAGAACTATGGCCTGGATGACGACAATCAAAGACAGTCACCACTATCAAAACATACCATTCCTGTGGATCAACAGTAGGATTATGTTAACAATACATTGTTTACGGACTGCAAAGCAAGACAGTTTATGACAGATATGCTCACTATTCAATTTGTACATATAACGAGAACTTTCCTGAATGCATGTATATTCATTTTTCTGTATGTGGAAGTGTTAATTGTCATTCAGTTATATTAAATATTTCAAATTGTTACAGTAATTGTATGTGGCTGCTGAAGGTCACTATAAATAGGCAAATAGAGAACCTCAAGGGACTTCTGTTATTTCAAAGGCAAGTCAGACGTTTGTGGTGAGGTTGTTTCAAATGCTTTGATAAAAATAAAAATGCTAAAGGATGCACTGAAATTGATATTTTTATATACAGTGATTGGAGAATTGATGTCTTTAAACCTCAGAGACTTGAATGACAATAACATAGGAAATGTGTTTTTAAAAAATTTACCTTACTAAGACATAAGGAGACACCTGAAAAGTGGTCAACTTAGAATAGGCAAAAAACTATTTAATCTGCTTACCTACAACTCTAAAAAATGTGATGTTGTTGTATGTATGATGTTTTCCCATTCTCTCTGTCTGTCGGTCTCTCTCTCTCTCTCACACACACACATGCGCGCACGCACGCACACACACACACACACACACACACACACACACACACACACACACACACACACGGACACACCTACTTCCTCTGTAATTTATTATCTACTCAGCAACATCTCACATCAGATCATGTTGAAACACATTTTTGGAATGCAAACTGATAACATGTACGATTTAAGTTATAATGCGAATTCAACCACGATACATTCAACTTCACACAAACATTCTATCATATAAGTGAGAATAGTTATTTTACAAATAGGACACTGGTGACACTTCTGCAAGATTGTCAGGCAGTCTGATCTCTGCTAAAATACTGTAACTGTCATCAAGGCACAGATCAGAGATTATAGAGGCTGGTTGACTACGACTTGTAAATTCACTGCAAGTTGCATGTCTCCATGTTAAAAAATTGTAAGCACTGTTAAAAGTTTACTTTAGGTTTTAAGCAGTTGTTTACAAATTTCAGTTTATTCTCAGTTGAATGAAAACTGATAAATTCTATGCATTTAAGAGTTTTTAATATTTTCATAAAAAACATTGACACTTAGTGCATTTGGACAGAGTATTTGGGGCATGGGTGAAATACACTTTATTTACACAAAACAACATCAGAGTTATAGATTTATTAAATCAGCAGAGTTTACACATTTTCAATAAATAATAATTATTAATAATAAATAATATATTAAGAATAGTTCAGCCAATAACTGACCCTGTAGGGTGTCTCCACATCAGCAACCAAGACAAAGTTTAAAAGAGAAACGGGAACAGTAAAAGGTTTGCCTGTCTGTCATGATTCACTGCCACTAGATGGCGCAACTGACCCGTGAGAAACATCTCAGTTAAAGCAACCTGTTAGACAGGTCGCTCAGTCCAACCTTAAAAATCGAGTCTCTTGTGAGGCCAACGCAGGAAACACTTTCTTTCATCACCAAGCAGACAAACTTGCCATAAATAGAGGCTATTGACGCGGGATTTGAAAAGTTCAATATTTTATTTAGTCTGACCCTTACTGACTGGAGGAGAAAAGGTCCAAAACTGCGAAGCAGCAAAAGATCTGACCTGCAACGAGCGGAGGCAATAATAAAATCATGTTCCGTGAAGGTGCGCAGATGAAAATATGTATAGACCCCCTGGTTAACTCTTAATTGAGGCTACTTTAATATAATATCGCATTAAAAGTAGACCTAAACTGTGTATTGGAAAAATATATGGTGATATGTTGGGGTAGTTGCCTTGACTAATGGACAGTGAATAGCCTATATTACATTTTATTTTTAATGACTGAATGGTGTCGTTGAGATATTATTTTAGGGCCTTGTGTCATAACTTCTTACAGTAATATCTGTGGTCTACCCTGTGGCATCAGACTACTAAACGCACAGTGTCCATGAACAGCCTCACTGTTTTAAATGAAATGTTCATAGGCTGTTTTTGAGCCTCAAGTTGGAACACATTAATTACGCAATACTTTATTAGCTATTAAGTACCGCTTATTAAGATAATTGACACTATGCTAGCTGTCTGACCAGGCCAGTGAGATTTCACCCAGGATTTGTCCTTTGGGTTGTTCTTGTGTACTGCTGTTATAATAAACCAGTGTTGTAGCCGCTTGGGGGCGTCGTATCTTGGTTTGATTATAGACGCATTGTCGCCTTCCGTGCAATAAAATGGAAGATAGGCCCATCGAAGGCGCCAGGTGAGCAATAAGACAGACCCATTGAGACAGCTTGTGTCATGTTTACACCTATTCACTAGCGCCAGGCTTGCTACATATTAACCAGACAATATACAAATAAAGATATGGCGTTGATAAACTCAAGACTCCAGGTGCACTAGAGAAGCTAATCAAGGGATTTCATTATCTTTTCAGGTTTCATATGGCCTACAGTAACACCTCTTCAGCAGGCGGTACATGGCCCATCAATTAATTCAGTACACTCATGCTGTCACTTTGCAACAAAAAATTTAAAACCGAATATACTGATGCAGTTAGGGAACGAGGGCAGCTATCAATTATGGGTGTCCTCAAATTACTCTTTGGTCAATGTGATAAAACACATGTCACCAAACAACTCGCCTCAGAAGAAATATCGGCCAGATTGCTGCTTGTATTGCATTTCTTTTAGAAATAAATTCCATATACATTTTTCTTGTATTGCTTTCCATTACCACGATCAAAGCTTTAACTCATACTTTATAGTAAACGTCCTACTCTGCAGTCGACCTAATGAGACTAATAAAAAAAAACCCACTCCATTATAGACCGCAACACCTTGTCCAGTAGGAATTCCAGGTAAGATCTGTGGAGCTGAGAGGATCTTTGGAGTCTCTGCTTCGCCCTGAGTTATCTTAACTGGATTTTTTGAACACAACTTGGACGGGATATCTCCACGTTTAGTTTTCTGAAATGGAGTAAGAAGGCATAGAGACATCCTCACCACCCCAAAACCAAACGGAGTGGCAGGTCACAGCAGTTTTTGTGCAAGATGTAAGGATGTCTTGTCCAATGCCAGCCTTAGATCAGCTCATTTAATTGTGTAGGCCTAAAGGTGACAGTTTCTGTATAGCCCTAATTAGTCCTCATCTATAATTGGTTAAATTGAGGGACACACACTAAAAAAATGACATTTCAATATTTTTATTGAAACTTTCAAGAACACGATGTCGATGTTGTAAACTAGACATAACTCCAATACAACATAACCCATTGACAACTTATGAAACACAAAAGAAACCTTCATATTTTCGATTATGCGGCACTTTTACGATCAGGTTCGCAAAGTATTTTAATAACAGAAAAATAGTCCACTTAAGTCACACTTCAGCGACACTTCTTTTGCTCTTCTCAACAAAAAAAGAAGATTTTTTTTAAGCCATTGGTGCAGTGCGTTGTCGCTTTTTCATTCGTTTTAAACAGTAGCACTTCACACAGGGGGAGGACAAATGAAAATACAATGGCACATGAGTGTGAATAACTAGCTCAGTGGATATTTGGGGAGGAATAAAGTCCATATTTTAAGAGGGGTATAAATGCAGATGGCAACAAAAGGATAATAGCCCACAAACTATCTTTACACAGGTATATCGACAATAAATTAAGAACAGATCCCTAGAAACAAACTACTCCGTTGTATTTACACGCAATAACAATATGAAATAATTACATAAATATTTTATATATCCCTATGTACACCTTTTAAATCAATACTACCTTTCATTTCATAGCTTCCCTTTGCCTGTTGGACATTTGGGCTAAATCCCGCATGCTTGGGCCATAGTTTTGTCCCGGAGCACCAATCATCTCAATAGGCCTATTCTGATTTCAAAAAGGAAGGAAAATACTTAAAAAAATAAAATAAAATTAATAACCTAATTAAGAAGAAACTTAAGCAAATGGATTGTGTTGGTTATATTCAGAACAGAATATTTTTTTCATAATTTTCGTTTGAGTTTTTTAGTGTTAAAATAACATTCGGTGGGGGGTGTTAGGGGGCATGCAACATTTGGCCAATCAATCAATTAATAGTGTACAACAAAATACAGCAGTCTTTATAAGGTAGGTTAAACTGTAGTGAATTCAAATAAGTCAAATCAATTCAGAGTGCATATTAAAACATTTCTCCTGGTGTAGGCTACAATAAAGTTAGGAGACAGGACACAGCAGCAACTTCTCCTAAACCTGTAAGTCACACCCATGCCAAACTTTTCAGTTTCAATACTTGTACGGTATTCAAATGACAGGAAAAAAGTGTTGTTTAATTTAACCAAAAAAAAAAAGAGAAGGAAAAATATACATATCAGATGTGGATTAACCAAAGTGCATTTCAGAAACTAAACGTCCAACAGTTCATGTTTTTTAGTTGTTTTTTTTTAACCTGCATGGATCTATGAGGGTGTCCTCCTACTGTTAATGTCTTCATCAACACTTTTCATGACAACAACGAAACAAGAAGCAGGTGGTGGGTTTAAAAAAAAAACAGAAAAAGAAAGAAAAAATCCTAGGGGGACCCGCTCCGTGGCCTGTCCTGATTTGAGTCCAGTCCACTGACCAGGCGCTGGATGCTCTGCAGTTCGTTAGCGGCGTCTTTCTCCGTGCAAGTTTTTGGGGACATGGAAACCGAGCCGGAGGATATGGTGGACGAGTGACTGGTCACCTCCGATGTGGAATCCAGGGTGACAGCAGACACGGGGCTGGCTGGGACAATGCCGTCCCCCTTCAGCTCTGTCCCGCTGCCGGCCATGGAGGGCATGGCGGTGGTGAGCAGGGTGCTGTCCGGTACCGTCATGGGGAGGGTGTAGGGGCTGTACCTGAGTCGGGGGCGCACTGCGTTCAGAAAGGGGTGCCGGTGCACCGAGGAGGAGGCAGCGGAGGAGGCTGCCGCAGCTGCTGCCATGTACGTGTAAGGGTAAGGAAACAAACTGCCAAACGGAGACATGGCAATGCCCTGTGGAGAAATGGATAAACTGAGTGTAAGACAAGTAAAGGCTGGATTTAGACTGCTAATACTATCAAACAATTAACAAAACTTAATTTATCAAACACTTAGTAGTACAACACGTGCGTGTGTGTGAGAGAGAAAACAATAGAAGGAAAATGCACGGTGATAAACTGTTTTACCAGACTGCTGCCTTTGCTGTATGTTTTTGGATTAATGTCGTGGAACAAATATGTGAAAACAATCATTTAAAGTGATCTTCTTGTGCTTTACTTTCAAAGTCCTCGGTTAAGAGTTTTTTTTTTTCATACTGACGTTATAAATGCCTTGTTACAATGACGTTGTCTGACACTCTACTTATGGATAACAAAACGTAGATCTGATTTAGGCAACACATAATCAGTCTTTAGTGCTTTCAATGCTTCCATTCACACAGGTTTCCACACAAATCTAGTTCGGACAAAATTTTCTGCAGCCAAATTTCAACAGCATGTAAACAAGCGTTGGTGTTTGTTGGAGAATTTGTATACGAATAAAAAAAATCCCGTTTCCTGATGCTGCAGTCAAACAAAAATGAGCTGTAGCTATAACACTTGTTGTGACAATAAAAGAAAAAGACACATTTGTTGTCCATTAAAACGTAATGTTGTTTCTCTCTGAGCCAGTCAGGCATGTTAATCACGGTTGTGGCTCTAAAACACAGACTTAATGAGCTCATATTGCCTAACACCTCTAGCTGTTTCAAAGAGTCTCAAATATGTTTAATAACTGATCATCTTATATCTTTAACAACAATGCAAGAGGAAAACGAAAGATAATAAAGACTCCAGTAGCCTAGCCAGTCAAAAAAAAGCAGTTGATTGCTCTACGTTTCATATTAGCCTATTTGGCAATAAAAACAAAATAAACAAAGGCGCCAACACACACACACACACACACACACACACACACACACACACACACACACACACACACACACACACACATATCCAAGCCCTATGGTCTGCTGTACTATCAACCCAACATGTGCTTTAACATGCGAGTGGGCCTAGGCCCAAAAAAACAGGTTTTACCTGGGATGCCAAGACATGTTGTTGCAGATGAAAGGGCAGGCCTGGCGCTCCCGTCAAGCTTTGCGAAGGTGATGCCATGCTAGTCGTGTCTATGGTGCTCACCCCTCCCGTGGACACAGCTGCCAATAGTGGCCCCATGCCCGCAGCCATGTTTGAGAATGCACCTCCCATGTTGAACTGACTGGGGTGCAAGAGAAACGGATGCGCACTCCCAAGGTGATTGAAAAACTGTTGTCCTGTTAGGCCTGTTGGAAATCCAAAATTATGCAAGTGACTGTGGCCTATGTGCGCGCTGTCAGTCTGAACAGTCAAAGGCATGAAACTGTCTTTGCTGATTGGCCTGCACTCGTCCGTTTTGGGCTGGTCCAGGCTCGGACTCTTGAGTTCTTCTCCAGAGCGGGTGGTACTGGAGATGAGGGTGATGGGGCTCTGTCGAGAGTCTGCCTGGCTTTTCTCAGTCCTAGGGCCGCTGTCGCGGTTCCTGCTGGTAGAGTCACTGTTACTAAAGGGATGCCCCTTAGTCGCGGTCGCCTCGTGATCCTTCCCGTCCTCCGTGGTAGTGGAAATCTTGCTGGAATCAGGACCGTCTTTGATGTGTCCATCTTTGCTCTCATCGTCGCTGTCCTCATCGCTGTCGCAGAAATCTGTTAAAGCAGGGAGAGTAGAAGCTATCAGTTGCCTTTCTACACATTGTTGAATCATGCTAAAAATAACCGCCATTATCAGCCATGTTGCAGTTAACAGACCTGTTAAATAGACCTGCATGACACTTTTTACACTATAGGAGGACAATAAAACAGTAAATCATCTACAACGTTTATTTTCCACATTTCCCAATAATGTCTGGACGCATACAACACATAAGTGCGTGGCATTCGTTTTTAAAAATGTATTTATATTATGTATTTTTGTATGAGACTCATATCTTCCTTGTTGACAGAAATGTGTCTCATCAGTTAGTGAGCATATTCATGTTTTCGTGATGTTTTACTGATGATCTCAATAAGACAGTCAATGCAGACTGCTGCTCTATAAATTTCCCCAGTGTGCATGGGCTGACCATGAGTGATCGGCTAATATTATTATATTAACTGTAACTACTTTACATTCATAAAGTTTCCTCTTATTCTACGCATCATGTCGTAAAAAATCTTGCCACAATAGATCTTTTACGACTTTAAACACGACTTGTGATGAGAGCTGTGACTAGCTGTGGGGTCTGTGAGCCTACCTTTCAGGTGTGGGGGGCCCACGGTGGACACGGCAGGGGACGAGGCCTGGCCGAAGCACTTAAAAGAAGCCTGCTCTCCTGAGGAGTCGTCTGAAGCCCCGTTCTCCTTTTTCTGCTGCTGCTCCTCGTATGAACGCATGGACTGCAGGGCCAGCTGTTTCCTGTGCACAAGTACCCTGGTTATTATAGGTGGTGGCCACCATTCTCAGGTCAGAAACAATATTAGCAGCACGATGAAAGGTGTGGAAGGTTATTTAGACTGTACACCTGAGGTTATGGAGCTCCTGACTATAGGCCTGACTCACCAGTGCGGCATGTGAGAATACGAAATCCAATACAGTGTCATTGCTTAAGCAGGCCCGTTTCTCCACTGATTTTGCCATTTCACATTTCACATTATAATTTTTTTGAGATGAAGAAGAAGATTTAAGACTGATTAGTGAGTGAAGATGGCAATGAAAACAACTCCATTAAACTGATCCCGTTTCTGTTACCACCAGTGCTATAAGGCTTAGCCTACAGTGAACTAGAGCCAATTAAGCTATTTGATTAGAAAGTGAAGAGCAAGACTCCCTGTGGGTTACTGTGGAAGCTTTGACGCGGGTTTAATCTGCCCAGATCACTGTCTGTCTCCATGTATAAATCCAAGTCTGTGTATTTTTTTTTTTCATAAACTCTTCTCCTCTCTTACCTCTTTTCCCGTCTCCCATTGCCCGTGTCACGGAATCCTTTGGCAAATGGGTTGTGGTCAATTTTCAGCTGGGTGATCTGAAATAATTCAAATGATGCGTAAATATTAGGCTAATGAAATGCCCATATATTTTACAATTGCAGGTGAAGCACCAAAGCTGGGGCTAATTTCTGCACGTTTTCAATACAAGGAGATTATTGGCTAAAGCTAGGCTACAAGCAAGCACAAGCGCCACAGAGAGCACAGGATGGTGAAATAAGCTGCTTTTTTTGTGTGTGTAAACGTTTGCAAAACTTTACTCCCACTTCCTCTCAATCTCTGGCAGTGTTACCACTGCACATGGCAGGGAGGGGGTATCAAAGAATTGAGGAGATGATTTTCATTATTTTTGTCTTACAGAGAATAAAATGTTACCATGCAGTCTGGCACAACCAAAATGCCCCCCTTCCCCCTTTTCCCATTCAACCGCACAGTGTTGCCGCTCTTCTTTTTCTCATTTCTCAACCCCCAACCCTTTTAGTTTCTCTCTCACACACACACACGCAGAGGGAAAGTCTGGGTCTGTGCCAAATCCTTTCCACGTGATTAAATTTAAGGAAGACAACCTGTATAACATTCCTCAGAATTATTACTTTCCTACCACAGGCTGGTGAATAGTATGGCACTTACTCGCAACATCATCCCCCCACTGCGATACTCCACTCTCACAGGCTCTAACAAATATGACGTCTTTCATATTTTATGACGACAAAATGGTGCAGAGAGTGGAAGACAGGGAGGAAAGCGCGTCTGACAGGGCAAGGGACACACACAAGCTGTATTTTAGAAAATATTCGGGATATAATGTTAAGCCTATGATTGTGCTTACCTTGTCATTTTGATAAGCAGTCACGGCAATGAAATCCGTTTCGGGGAAAACATAAGTCCTGAAGGTACTGTACGGGAGTTTGAGAATATCGTTGGCCCTCACAATGTGAAATCGAGGCTGATATTTGTGCATCGAGTTAAGTATGGTCTGCAACACACACAATCACAAAAAAAGAAAAAGATTAGCGCACCACTGATGTGATCGTTGTTACAGAGTAGATCCTTGTTGTTCACATTTTCTTAAAATGCTCTTAAATTTGAAAGCAGAAGTCACATCATGAGGAGGAAATAAATCTTGCAAAGAAAGCTGCGCTTTAAAATTTGCAAATCATTTTAAAAACATCGTGGAAAATATATTCGGTGGAATATTTCAGTTAACTGAATAAAGATAGATCCACGAGTGTCTAGGCCTACATAAATATAGGCTTAATTGTTTTTCGTAATAATTATAATAATTGTTCATATGCCATTTTATGTAAGATTATCTCAAGATAGTGAAATGTGTATTTTTGCATTGGTGTCTTATCTTGGTCAGGTCATAGCCTACATAAATCCCATGAGACTTCTTTTGCTTAAATAAAAACAAACACAAATAAAAACATCAAAATGCAAATTGATAAGACATGTGGCTTAGCAAAAGGGTAAGTTTGATAAATAGGAAAATTGACATACATTAGTTGAACTTACAAATCCATGCTTGTCGGAGATGTTATTTGTCAGCTTGAGTTTGTGAAAATTGACGACTTTTGACATCCACTGTTCACCAGTAGCCGGACTGTCCGGGTGAATGTACATCCTCTTTGGCATTTCGGGGTCGGCCTTCCCTGCCACCATCCAGCGGGAGTTATGAAATTTGTACCTGCAGTCGTCGGCTGCAACTATATCCATCAAGAGAATATATTTGGCCTTCTTGTCCAGACCAGTGCATCTCACTTTGAACGGGGGAAACATCCGCCTGTGACGGAGGAAAACAAATGATCAGCATTCTTGTGGTGGCAAATAAAAAATATGCTTCAAATATTCAACAATATAAACAAAAAGCTGTCATATTTATAGAGAGACATAAATAAAAAAAAATCTTAAAAAGTGTGTTGTATCGTTTGATAAACGTGTGTGATGTAGCCTGCTCTTAACATATCTGCTCAACATAAATCAGTCAAAAAAGTGTAAAAATATTTAAAAAAAGTTCAGTAAAAAAAATAAAATGTGTTCTTCTACTATATCCCTGATTAGGCAAACAAGTCAACGCTGTTTGGATAGTGTCTTAATTTTTAATGCCTTGATAGGCCTACACACAGCAGCCATCTTTGTATACTGTCACTGTGATGATGACGAAAATGATTTAGTCAGAGCTCCACACCGTCAAAGTTGATATTTCAGCGGAGTAATCTGTCACTATGTAAAGTTTTGACAAACCGGGCATGAAAATGAACACGATTATAAGCAAGCCAAATTTTTTTATAGCCTACGAGGAAATACAGATCAGTGAAGTTTAACGCTACTGTAACTGGAGGCTTAATATTAATAATAATATTTATACAGCAGCCAGTCCCTTCATTTTTCACAATAATGTCAACGCTAACAACTGCTTTCTGACAATTAAAGACATTTTGTAATCGTGTTCAGTTTTAACACAGACCTCTGAGTTTGCAGGCTATATGGACACACAGGAAGTCGCAGCTTTATCTCAGTTTTTGGCTTAGTATTTCTATCGAGCTAAAAATTAAGTATATTCTGTTTGCGTTTTTATTTTAGACTGCACAACTTTACTATTGCATAATAAATGTCATATCTACATTGCAATTGTGAGACAGTTATGCTGCAATCTATAATAAATTAACACAAATTAGACTAATAGAGTTGAGAACGTTGCACGCAGGCATCTGCATGTCATTTCATATATTACATTTTTAGAATGAAGGCACAGAAAAGTAATTTTTACCTTCCGGATTTTGTGATCACCATCTCAGTGCCTCTCTTGTGGAAAAGTTCCCAAAGCTCCTTGGCTTCCAGGTGAACTTTAGGGTCATCTTCCACCTCCTCCTCAGGCTCCAGAGTCTTCATAGGCCTGAGGTGGGCGGCCGCAGCCTGGTGCCCCAGTGAAGAGAAGTGCAGGCCGGTCTCCGCGGCTCCCATCAGCTGGTCCATGATCGGCTTTCCCAGGGCGCCCGGCAGAGACAGGGAGCCGCTATGAGGGAGAGCCAGAGCCGGGAAGAAAGGAGGCTGGTGACCCAGCATTGCACTCATGGCAAATTCCGGACCCCGGTGAGGTATAAACGGATGATATGCCATACTTGATCCTTGTATGACTGGATCTCTCATCAGGAAGTTCATCCAAGTGCCGGCAACAAATGTAGACGACCGGTCGGATGTGATACAATATCTCTAACTACAGTGAAGCCTAAGCACAAGAGGAGAAAAGGAAGACAAAATAAAAAAGAAGAAAAAATCAAGCTGGAGTTTGAAAGCTTTGGAAATTCCTCCTTCAACTCTGCAGAAATAAGCATCCACTTATTTTTCACAAGTTGCTGGGGAAATATCTACGGCCGTTTGCTGTGTTTTGATCAAAAGTCTGCAAAGAGAAATGTCAAAATGTTCTCCATTATTCTTCAAAAGTGCTGTGAGACCGATTTTCTTCAGAGCTTGACGCGCATCGGACACCTTTCTGAGTCTCGCTGGCTTGCGGACATTAGTCGAATTAAACCAACTCGGGTGAGTCACTTAATTGACTGCAGTGCATTCTTTCTCTTCTGCTTCTGTTTACAATATCGGCATTCCTGTTAAAATGCGTTCCTTCTTATTGGCTTCAGTCCTGCAGCGAGGGCGACGTGTTGAAATATTTCGATAGCGCCGAATAATCCCCCTGCCTTTACTTGCTCCGGACATGCACCATCACACGCACACACACACTTTATTCTTCCTCTCTCTTTCGCGCACACACACATTTCAGAGAAAGACGTGTGCAGAGAAAGGAGTCCACTGACGGCCAGAGAGAGAGAGAGGTGGTAAGGTCCCAGCTCCGTGATTTTCCTAGCGCCTCTGTGGCCCATAGGGCTTCATACTGTATGGATGTGTTGCATGTTACGAGTAGCAGCGCTGCGTTTGATTGGCTCTTTGACGCTTTCGGACCAATTGTGTGGCTGCGTAGGCGTGGTTTTAACAGGTCGGGTGGAGGGGACAGACTTCAGACTTATAAAAAGGTGTTTAGAAACTCAAAAGGGCTTTGCCGTGAAAACACCACCCTGCCCCAGTCAGTGTTGTGTGAATATGCCAACATCGTTATAGAAGTTGCGCTATCGGTCGGTCTGTGAGACCAAGCGAAGGGGAGAGAGCAGACAAGCCAAGCCGGGGAACCGGTACGCTTTGTCGGCGAGATGTTATGATCTGGCGGGCTGCTGACTTCCTCCTCTATCCCATAGCACAGCACTTTTCTTAGGCTTTGTGAGCACAATTATATTCAATCATAAATATGTGTATTTTATGATTTACCGGGAGGCTATTCCAATAGCGATCTGCTACGTTTCCAGATATTTAACAGCGCAGAAAAGCAGCAGGGTTGCCAACATTTCCTTAACATTCTCCTTTGAAATCTTAGCTCAGGAAAATCTGACTTGGTGATGGGATGAGGCGCTCGATGATACGTTCATGTTGCCTAATGTTAAGAAAAATATTATGACGCCGCTGAAACGGCCAATAATTGTTTATTAAGATATTTAAAGCTATTGGTCTTAATTTTGTTAGAATGCTTATGGATGTAAAGTTATTATTTTTTCTAATATTGTTATTTTGGATAATTGGATATACACTCTGCTATAATGTCTTCATTAACACTTCTCTCCAGATTAAATTTGTGTTTGAGTCAGTAAAAGAGTGAAACCACTCAGAATCTGTGTGTTGTAAAAACATGTACTCCGCATCTTTTACTGATTAAACACAAAGAGCTGATGAAGCATCTCGGATGAGTGGAAAAGCGTTTTTCAACTCTAGTGGATATTTTAATTTTGACTTGAAATGGCATTTTATAAGTTGACCAGAGTCGGAGCCTGATCGCACCTTATACCAAGTTTGCGTTCAATCAAGCAGAAGAGCTGAGTCTCCGTGCGCACTGGGGTTTGTGTATTATCAGTTATTGTATCAAAACGTCTATGTTTTTGAGTCATACCAGTCAATTCTGTTATTAAATATAGCACGCTTTCCCGGAACAACTGTCTCTGGGAAACAATTAAATTCTAGACCCATCTACAAAGTGATATTTGGACAGGCTGCTCCAAGTAGCCTAGGTGTCATTGATAATACTTTTTTTGAATAAGCAGATATTTTTGTTTATGTGAAGTAGAATACAGTTTTCATACTCTAGTTTCATACATCCACTATAATATTGAAGCCTATAGGTCTAGACTACTATCAGTCGCATTGGCTACGGTTAAGCAGTGGATTTGAATAAGGCTTATAAACAGACTTTATACTCTACTAAAACGCCAATTAGAAGTGGGTCACAATAATATTGCTTCACTGCAACGCATCTGAAGAAGTGTGCACCATATTGACAGAGCCACGCTAGAGCGCTCTAAAATGCTATTTAACCACAAATTCGCAAGTAAACTACAGAGAGCCATGGCCGGTCAGCCACCTTGGATAAACATTGACCATCAATTCTCAGTCAATTGTCTGTCTCCGTGGATCCAGGCTGGACCACAGCGGTGGTAGATCTCAAAGTCCTTGAGGGCCTATACTGAATCATGGCAACGTGCTCCATTCAATATTTTGCATCAGTCCACTAACATTAATGCCTCAGCAAAATACTGAAAATGAGTTATTGTCTGATATTTGAAACATTAAAATTTACTAATTTACTTGTTGCACACTTGTTATCTGGTATTGTTTTGGGGCTTGGAGCTTGAAACAGTCTCAGGGCTCATACTGGGAGTTGAAAGCATTTACTTCAGCTGAATTTCTATTCAGCACTGCTCATGCATGCAAGTAGCCAGAAGCCTCTGCTGTCATGTTAGGCAGGTTTTGTTCATTGCAGCTCAATTGTTGTTTATCACGATATGTCACAGTGCCCTCTTCATTATAGATGACAAGGTGTTGTTTTTGGAAACTGGCCCTCACACACACACACACACACACACACACACACACACACACACACACACACACACAAGTGTGAGTGTGTGTGTGTGTGTGTGTGTGTGTGTCCCTGTATGTGAATGTGTGTAAAGTAGAGTGGTTTGTATGCATATACAGTATATTCCCCAGGGGCGATTCACAAGGATATTTGACTTATGTTTTGCATGCTATTGATTTGCTTGAGAAAACAAATGTGATAGCTGTTAATAAGCCACAGCACCACCTGACTTAAAGAAAATCTAACACCACTCCAAGTCAGTAGCTGAATCTCCAGCCTACGTGGGGGCCTTCCATCCTTCTCCTTGTCTGTGAGGTCATGTCTGTGTCAATTACTGTGGCTTATACTTCTTTAAACACTCACCCCCATTAGCAGCACATTTCAATTTAGAGGAAGGTGTCATCAAAGAGGAAGCAGTGTTGACACGGCGGCAGCCTTTCAGTCTCTTCGGCCAAGCTGGGTTCATTAGCTAAGCAAGTCGAGAATGGTCAATACACTATATAAACTTTTACAGGGTTAGGGCTCTCAGGGACTCCAAGAGACTATAAAAAGGTCTGAGCTGACACTACTGATTGATGAAGCCAACTTTGTCAGCGCTTCCCTTTTATACATCTACAGAGATCATGCATACCAAAATCAAAAGGGGCAGTATATTCGTCTGGACAGGCTCTAAAATCTCTCACTCCACGTGGGTGGGTGTTTCTTCGTGGGGTGAGGGGTGGAGGGCAGCTTGTGCTTTAAACTTTTCTGATGTGTAGAAGCATCATGCAGTACTGTCCAGGCAAATTTGGTGTTTTTCATTGAAGAATGTGTTTTAGCACATTAGCATTTAAGTGGAGAAGCAGTACCTTCCATATGGTTCTGCAGTGCAATTATTTTTAATGGCAACCAATATGTGTTTCATTGAATATTATTACTATTTACCCCCTTTCCTAACCTCCCAATATTATCAATGAAGAAAAACTGCATTAAGGTCATGGGTTACGAAGCCTCAATGCCCTGACTACACACAACAGCTATACTGTGTAGGTTCATTAAGCAAAGCTTCAAAGACATTCCTGGAATTGATCATGGAGCTGCAAGTGATGTAATGTATGCTGTCCTGTTTATTTGCAGATTGTTAATGATAAGCAAGGACAGACTTGGTGGCACCGCTCCTGAATAGAGGAGATTGTCTGCTGAGAGTCATCAACCCTAACACGACATGATAGGGAAAGGAAACATCACAAGATTAGCATGTTCAACTACTACAGTGACTCCAAACTTCATTATGGACATCCCGACACAAAGCGGAGGGGGAGATGTTCAGTTGACCGCGTAATGACTTTCCAAATGCAAAACATTTACCCCCAAGATTTTGGTGGGGCTAAAATTGATCAATTGTGGCTATTATTGCCCCAAAAGGGTGCAGATTGTAAAATGCCCTTTCTAGAATCACACACGTTTTAGTCAATTGGCAGGAGGAATGATAAACTCTTTACCTGTCGATGAATTGTCCCTGTCAGGCATTTTTAGTGAAGTCAACCCTTGCTCTCATCAATTTTTGTGCTGGCCGTTATGGGTATTGATGAAAACCAATTTTAGTTAATTAGGGGATGTTCTTATTGATGGCAGCGCATTGACTACAGATTGACAAGGAAAATGGTTGTGTGCTGGGGGGACATTTGCTCCCGTCATTGTGGCTGTTCATCAACAGTGACTCAGGCTCATAACTTTTAAGTTACTACCATATAGTTAAGGAAGAGGCAACTGAAAGGTTAAAAATGGCATGTTTAGCTTTTCTAAATACAGCAATACTGATCCTAAAAGGTCCTGATTTTTATCTCTATAAACTCTAGAAACTGTCTGACACAAACAATCAGATCAATCAATCTGATTCTTTCATAAATTGATTGGCAACAAGTAAAATGAGATCAGTGTTATGAATTCATCAGACATTTTAAAATGAATGCTATTACACATTATAATAAATTAGACCTGAACTGTGACTTAAAATGTGACTGGACAATTATTTCACATCTACACATTGTAAATATCAAGATTACATGCATTTATGTGCTTTATAAAAATCATATTTAGGTCAGAATTCATAAGAGTTTATGTTTTGTTTGACTGTCCAGAAGGCAACTAAACGCTTGCTTAATGGTTCCTATTCATGTAAAACAAGCTTTGCTCATTATCACCTGTTGCTGTACAATACAGTAAGGACAGAGCAGCTGCCTTTTCAAAGGTACATTGTACACAGCACTATTAGAACAAACTAGTCCAGTGGCATGCGTCACCTGTAGAGCATAATGCAGGGGATTTGTCTACTCAGCCCCATAAACAGCCGCCAGGCCTTTTCTGCAGCTACAAGCTGTGTGATCAAGATGCTCATGGTAAATGCCTCAGATGTGGACCATGTGTCAAAAGTCTTTAGGTTGCCTTACATGCCACCACTCGCCAAAATGGGAGATAAGCATCTTTCCCCTTGAATCTTGCTGAAACCAGTTTTGCATGCTAAAAAGCAAACAATAGCAAATAGGAAACAGAAAATCCTCAGGTTATTTGTCATCAAGTTAGCACAGTGTAAATATGTTCCCGTTGTGTTCATGAAAGGCATCAGTTAGGGTCCTTTTGCGGTTTGAATCAAAAAAGTATTGTGGGTTTGCATTGTGCAGTGGGCAGGGAGGTGCCCTAACGTGGATATCGGCTGTCCGTTTAGCCTCCCCACCATCGACATCAACATTGTGCTGCTTTGAGTTTATAGTCTCACGAAGTTGTAAGGTTTTGCCATTGAGTTCAACCTCAAAACCCAGTGGTTTAAAGAGGAGATTGGTATAAAGCAGTGCATTCCTCCACCGAGGGAATCTTGGGCTAAGGGGTTAGGGTGGCTTCTCTCTAGAGGTTAAGTGGGATAAGTGTGTGGCTCATGTCAACCCCACTACCCCCCAATAGTTTCTGGAAAATTTGCAATGGGGTCAGATTGGATTACTGTGTTTTTGTATTTACATGGAGACATAGGGCTTTGAAATGGAAAACCATAGGCGGAAAAGCAAGTGCCATGCAGTCTGAAAGGCTGGGTAAAAGAAACCAGCACTGATTTCCACTGACAGGACGGTTGAATACATGTCTTTTATGTCTTTCTGCCCCACAATCAGACATTTTGTTGCAGAAAATGGTGATTGGGGTAAATGGATCAAGTGCAATACCAAGCTTTAAAGTAAATCCATGGTAAGTACTGTGATGGACATTGAATAGGTAATAAGGAGGTTTCAGGCATCACGCTTATGCTCCCAGATATACCACATCATAGCTGTGACTGTGGCTTCAAGGCAGCTCCTTAAATGCACTTAAGGAATTTTGCTGCACAGTTTTGCCACATAAACAGGAGTATACCCCATCCCAAAATTACCTTGTCAAAACTCACTAAGGTGTCAGTTCCCCTCAAGGTAAACCGGGTCTTCCTGGATTTGTGCCTCAGGTTGTCTGTCGTTTTTCCTGTTCAACCTTGTTGCAGACCTGCTGGGATGGGTTTCCTGGGTTATTTCGGGAAGGATTCTCCAGCCACTCCCTACAGGTGCTGTGTGCAGGCCTGAGCCCATAATCCACCCTTTTCAGTGCAGATTTCACTGCACCTCGTCCCAACTAGGATTTGTTGTACTGAGCAGTAGATGAAGAATTAAAACAGCATTCACTTATGTAACAAGAATTTGGAGTTTATTAAGAGGTGAATCTTGATTTCAGTCCGTAGCGATACCTCAAGGAAATAACTATGAAATTCTATTTTCCACATAAAACAGAAATCAGCTTGTACCACACATTAAATAAAAAATCCAATTTATTTAAAATACATCAAAGCCAGTATTTAATTTTGCACTCTTAAAAGTGTAGGCCTATGCAGGTTTTGGAATTTGTAGTAATCTGGTGAGATTCCTCCCTGTTTCACTACTTTTTTTAAATGAAAGAAGTTTTCAGACACTTTTTGAGGGAATTCATAAATTTTGAAATATCACGTCATGTGACTCAGCTGCTGATAAAGCTCAGACGTAGCCCTTTGATTTTTTTCACACCCAAGGGCACTGATAAATAAAAGCAACAGGTGTCAAACGTTTATGATGTTAGCTGAACATTTCAGGAGAGCTCAGGACTCTCTGTGTGAAAACCTTTGCGGTCTGACACTAACGTTCCTGTAAGATGCCGGCTACCCCCCCACCCGCGCGCTCCTGCTGAAACTTGACCTCCCGTTTCTGGGTGAATTAACGGTTTTGTCAGTAGCGAGAACAACAATTTGAAGTGTATGCGGCAAAGCCCAAGCGGCGGCAAAGTTGAGTGCGGTCAATTGAATCTCCCACATGCTTCTCTGTGCGATGGATGGACGGATCCCGCTATTAAGTGTTGAAACCATAATGCCTGGTAAAATGTTTGCGGAAAACTTCTCTGGTTATGGAGCCTTGCTGCTGTTTGGAGCTGATTTTGTTCTTTATCAGATATTTCTTTAGTAAGATAGTTCTTACTAAATCAGAACAAAGAATTTTTGTAATAATATCCATGTGCTGCCTATGTAGGATAATAATATTTAGAAATGTTTCTTTTTTTAAGTAAGAAAAGTGTTTTGTCAAATGGAAAAGTATTTTATTTTGCAACTCTAGGATCATTTTCAGATTATCCTTATAGTCCCTGCTAATTCTTCGATTTCCCTCTGGGACTACACTCAGAGTTTGAACAAGCTCATTTAAATATTGTTTAAACGTGTGTTTACACTGCAGACAGATTAAGTCGTCTCTTTGCTTTGTGCCTTATAATGTACCCACTGATGTTGTACATCAACAGGTTTATCTGTGAACACTGATATGAGCGTGTGTTGGTGGCTTTAATGCGATAGGCTATGCGAATTGAAAAGCCTACTGTATAAACCAATTCGCCTAATAGTCCATTAGGTTTGACATACAACCAGTTTGCCATCTTAGTCTGCACTGAGCTAAACCCGTCGTCTTGGAATAATAAAAAATATATATGTGAGAATAAAGGAGCCACCTTTTTACTTTCTTTTTTTTACTAGCTGTTTGTCTTTTCTGCTTTTTCATGTTCAAATTGCAAGTCGTCAGACACTTGTGACATTTGAAATGTGAGACTGGCCGTATTTAGTAAGTTAGACAATACACGAAAACCACATGAAAATCAAAATAAGTAGGATGCGGTCAGGAGCTGTGCTTTCATTTATTGAAGTCCTTACAGATGTTTTGCATAAAGACATTTTTTGGGGTAATGGGGGGGAGTATTTGAACGTAAGCTGAACCTGGTTGGCTTAACTTAGAGGATTCAGTAACCTCGAATAAGCACGGAATAGACTGAATTTGTGCAACTGTTAAAAAAAGTAGCCCGTCCGGAAAAAAAATGTGACTGTGGTCCGTTTGGTGGGGTAATTGCTGAAATGGTGGTCATGACCACCTGCATAACTTTATAAAGAATATTGCAACTTTGGAAAGTGGAGCAAAGAGGCTATTTAAACAAATGGTTTGCAGCCATGTGAGGTTGTTAAAATTCATCGTGTGACATGATGGACAATAGGTGTTGTTAACACCTGTTGATTTAACGTCAGTATATGAAGCCATATAAACGTTTGTAAAATAGCTTTGATTATACATTTTGATTGCATGACAAGAGCTGTCAGCCTGTGTCCGCGTTTTTAATTTTTGGTGGGTCTGCGCTGAAATACAAACATTCATCCCACAGCACACACTGAGAGGACACAAGCACCAACCAACCAATTAAAATCCTATTAGGAAACATCTTAGTTTTCCAACCGAGGGCAGTGAAAAAGTCTGCAACCTTTCTTCACTGAGGTCATCCACCTAATAAGATCCATTGCCTATAGTGAGGCCGCAGACCTTCACAAATGTTCCTGGCGACCGACTGTGGCCCCAGAGACCTTTGGCATACATGGCAGCTAAATCGGTCACTGTATTTAAGAATAAGGTGGGATTCCAGTTAATTAGTGGAGAAGTGAACACGATTGAACATTATATGATTTGCTCCCGGCCCCTGGTTTGTTAGTGCGGATTTGGGGTGGATCAGCTTTTGTGCTCGACAAATGAGAAGTGAGTAGCGTGGTGCCGATGCACAGTGTCGTTTTGTGGACTGGCGACAGTCTCGATTCATGGGAAAAACTTAAAGGAGACCCGCGTCATCACAGGACCTCATTATCTCATGTCTGCAACCATCTTTTGGGAACAATCCCTAATCAAGAGTGGCACAGACCTACTTTGCGGAACTTTGGTATAATAGCCCCCCACCCCACCCTCTCTTCCTCTCTCACTACAAACACGCACGCACGCACACACACACACACACACACACACACGCTTTGCGTGAGGTGGGGTGCTGCATGACAATGTGAAACTGAGATCACCTTTTGGTATCAAATAACTTTGAGGCTACAATAATTGCGCTTGAGCGTTCACACATATTCAAACACTTCCGCAGACCTGTCTATTCACCTTCTCTCTTTCTCTAACAACTTTATTATCTTACAATTTATTTTTATACTTTTATCAATTCAAATTCAATTCTAATTAGCTTTATTGGCATGAATGTATAACAACAATGTTGCCATCGTTATCATTGTTATCTCTCGACTTTAGATCCGCAACCATAGTTTTATAATGTACGGGTCTGCACACTACTCTATTTTTTATTTTGAAGGAAAATTTCTTTAGGTAAATTGCAAATAAAAATAACCTAATAATTGTTTTACTCATCAAGCATGTGGTTTAATATCCTTTTTTGCAGATATTGACAAATTTTAATAAAAACTCTTTTATTTCTTAAGCTTTAAACATTCACAACTACCCTACATAGGCTATGTTGTCTTTTCTTGTACAACTCAGTGTCAACTACCCCGGGGTGTTCTCTTTCTGTGCGCAAGCCCACAAAACCAGAGAGGTGGTTCATTTACTTGGCCATAAACTATTTATTTACCTTCAGGTGAGTGTCGCAGAGAGTGCAGAGTAAAGATCGCAGGAGAGATTTACACCTGTCTCTCTGCTCAAATAGAGAAGCATGTAGCCTACAGAGATGGCTACTGGAGCCAGCTTGTCTGGGGCTCTGCTAGACAGCCCCCCCCCCCCCCCCCCCCCCCCCCCCCC
>NC_060162.1:13902000-13906538 GCF_021292245.1 Micropterus dolomieu | reverse complement strand
ACACACACACACACACACACACACACACACACACACACACACACACACACACACACACACACACACACACACTCCTCCTCCTCCTCCACCGCGTTGGATTAAACAACATCATAAAAAATGACCGTCAACGCGCACACTGTAAACAGATTATTCTCCTCGGCGCCTGGCGCACAAACTCCATGCTAAAGGCAAAAGATGCAGCACCGAAGGTGGCTCTGCTTGGTCATCCCCTTTTCAGCCATTTACACACTTTTCTGGACGCTTCAATCATGTAAATACTGACGAGACTCTTGGGAGGCTGCTAAGGGACATTAGTTACCAGATGAAATGTCCCATTTCTCCACAGAACTCCTTCCAGAGCTTTTGAAGGTGTAGCAGGACAGCTTGATTAAGGGAAGGAGTTTACTGATATTTATCTATTTAAAGATTAATTATATACATTTTACATTTCTACATAACATCATAAAAAAAGCTTTTCCCACATGGACTATCTACTTCTTTTGACCCCAGCAGCATTCCTTCTCATATCTGAGGAGTCTTGTCCACCTTTAGAATTAGATATTATGTTTGCGTATGGGTGTTACAGCATGTTGAAGGCTCGTTTAAAAAAACAATTTTCTCTGATTTCCCTGAAGTAAAGTGATTGAACAGGTTTGCTCCCAAATCTCTCAACCTGGTGAAATCAATTCATCACATCAGAGCGCCAGCAGTGTCATCATTAGTGCATTACTCCATGGTAATCAGCCCAGTGATCTCAATTTTCAGTCCTGTCCTCCCGCATTCTCTACAACTATCTTACAACTTGGTGTGTCTGTGCTTTCTCCTACATCATAGGAGAAACATCCTACGTCATCGCTTGTGACACATCACCTGATGGTTGTTCACATGCAGGTAACAACAGTTACTGACGGCTACGTTTCAACACATTACACTTTTGTCAGTAGGGTTTCTTATGCTTATTGTGGACTGTATCCTATGTTCTGTCAAGTAGCACAATAGTCAAAATAGTCCCCACTACCTACTGTATAGTGGGATTTGTATATAACTCTGAAATTAAAGTTTGTGTGATGCCAAGAAATAAGCTTGTAATGAACAGTGAAAATAAAGAGAAAAAATGTGTGGAAACATATATTCAGCAGGACACCAAAGATAACTACTGGCCACACAATGTAACATAATATATTTTTAATAATTTTGAAGTGACAGACTGCTTAATGTCATTTCACACAGGGTTATAATAGAAACTTCCTGAAAGTCCTTCTCCTTTGCAAGGACAACACACACGAAAAAATACAAAAAAATATCCTTTGTTTATTTTTCTGTCCTCGGCAAGCGCACATTATTGTCTTCTTTTTCTCTCCCCCTCTCTCCGTCACACACACACATAGACACACACACATACATTGATACACAATTTACATGCATACTCAGACACAGGCGCATCACTTTGTTGGCCCCAAAACAGGCAGGGTGTCCAGTGGTCAGCCAGTGAATTTCATGCCCTGTTGATGAGAATGATCTCCCTTGCTGTATGTGTGACTGGCAATGTGGAGATTCTGCCTGATTTCTGCAAGTAAAAGCCGTAACATGCAGGTTGTTTTTAGAACAGGTCTGCAATTTCACAAGTCGTCCGGCTGTCAGCAACGCCATGCTTTGCTCCTCCATGAATATCTTAGCTTTTACTCAGAGTTTTCTAGTTTGTTCAGTTGTCTTGTGTTGCTAATCTGTGCAACTGCTCACTTCACTCTTTTTCTGCGCTCGCTGCTGTTTTTTTCTGTGAGGATGCTGACTCACTGATAGCAACGTTTTTCTAATTCTTTATTCTTGGAATATGGGCCAAGACACAAAATGGGTCATGGGCCCCATTTTAGTGGCTCTTTGTGTGACAATGTGAGTATTTAGATGAGCCTGGGTCACAGGGCCAGAGTGATTCTATTCAAATTAGGTCTGGAGCTTACAAAAGCATTTTATCTCACAAAATACTTTATTTTTGATAATGTCACCTGAACATTATGTAATACTGGCTTAAACGTGCCACCTCCATATGTAAGACAAAGGTTTGGTATCTTTCATTAAATCCTAAGCAAAATCCCTGTTTAAACACACTAAATAAGCATGATTGATTATTTGCTGAGTGAGCAGGCATAGATCACAATTATTAGTCCCTTCTGGTAATGGAGCAGCTTTTAGCGTAAACACCGATACATAGACGTCTCTCGCTGTAATTTTTCCCTACTTGTATTTTGCTGTTAAATTTTAAATAAGGTTTAAATAGTTTTATCAATATAGATGCATCCTGTTGTTGCAGGTTCTATTGAAAATTAATGAATAAATTCAAACAGTCCACCTTCATTTTTTTACTTCTGTCACCACATGTTCAATCATTCAAGTCAACCTTTGAGATGTGTATGTTATTCTGAGAAGGAGGGGGGTTGGTAGCGTATGTGCAACTTGGAAATGATAAAAGGAAGCCTTCCATCTAGTACAGCCATAAGGGAATAGAGAGAGGGAGGCAGCAGGAGCAAATCGAGAGCGGTGATTTCCAAAATGGCTCAGCTATTGAATGACAATAGCCAGGCCCCTCTGCCTGTCTCTTTTTCTTTCACTGCTGCAGACTACAAAAACTAACATAATAAAGCGGCCAGAGAAAATTACCAAATGTGATTTATTCTGATTTGAACAAATCATTGTGATTTAAATCTGGCAGGAGAGATAGCCATGGTAACTGAATTTCTAGTTGTCCGATTTCGTGTGACTTGTGTCCTTTTATCCCTGCATTTTATCATCGGCAAATACAGGGGTTGGTTGGTTGTCCTACAGCATATGTTTTGCAACCACTGCTTCTTCTGTGTGTGTGGAATCCTTGACGTTCCTGTCAGTGGGAATATACACTGAAGTTCATCATATTTGCTCTAGTATGAACATGACATTTATAAAAAAGTACACCATTCAAACATTTTATGCTGACAATAGCTTTGAGGGAGTTAAGATATAATGATCTGTTTGGAAAGGTACAGAATATGACATATAAAGAGTTTGATAACTTAACAATTTGAAATTTTCATGCTTATCATAAAATTGTATAGTATTTATTAAACTGTGTTAAATCTGATTATTTTCACTGAATATTCAAATACTAAACAACTGATTTATTGAAGTACTGCTAGTTTTTCTCCAAGTCATTTCATTGTATTTCTATAACCGCACTTTCACTCTCATTAATTTTGGGATTTTCCAGAGATAGAGATTTTGTTTTCTAAATTCATTGTCAGTGAGCACCGCTTAACCATGTTTTCATCATTCCTGTATATGGCAGTGAGCAGCAGCCCTACATATTCTCTCATCTGTCAAGGATGGGGAGATTTTTTTCAATAAATAATTCACCACTGATAGCAGCCCTAATGCCTACATGAACAAATCTCTCAGTTACAACCATCCTGGGAGTAAGCCAGTCCAAGAGCATACTTAATAAACAAATACAGGGCCTGACAAGCTCTGGTTTCACTGATGTCTTTCCGAGAGGAAAGTATTTGAAGACAGTCGGTGAAACAACATCCTTTCTGTGGGTGAAGGTTTAGGGGTCAGGTGTGGGTTATTGTTGCAAGAGCGCGTCGTCCAGTTGCAGTGTTACTGCTGATCCTCTGGATACATTTACTGTCCATTTTACACAGGGCATAATTTAAGTTTTTCTTTAGAATTACCTGACATTTATGTTCCAAAATGTGATGCACCATTTAATGGGAATTAAATGACAAAGGACATATCAGTAGAATACATAAAATATACAAATAAACAATTTCACTTGTGAGCACACATATAGATCTACTGTGTTTGTGGCTTTTTAAACATGTTGTCGTTTGTGTCCACTTCTAGGACCAGGGCTCAGTCAGTATAACAGCCTTACATCGACCACATGTTGGCCTGGACTAGAAACATGATCCAGACACGATTCCCCTAACCCGGCCTTTCGGGTGAAATGGCCATGTGAGTGTGTGTGCCTGTGCAACATCTTCACACGGAAATTTTCTTGTCATATATTGCTAACAGGTGATTGCCTTATTTTTTGTAGCATTACAATAAATTTGTATTTTCCTATAAATAATATTAGGGCCATGATTTGGTAAAATCTGTTACTCGGTTTTGTGGGCTAAAGATGCAGGGGCTTCACTTTTTGCACATCCTGCTTAAGCCAACATGGTCAACTCCTTTTAGTGTGTTCAGATCAGATGGAAAACATGACATTTATTTTTGAACAAATAGGTTAAAATTTCCTGTATGTGTGTGTGTTTTTTTGTAAGCATGCGCAATCAGATGTATGTGTGTGACTGAACATGGTTGCTGGCCGGTTATTTAGCCCATCTGTGTGTCTGCTGCAAGAATCTCTACATGAAATATTCAAGGTCCAGTGAAAATTGATCTGCTGATCTCAAGTCAGTTTCTTTTCTCTCTCTCTCTCTCTCTCTCTCTCTCTCTCTCTCTCTCTCTCTCTCTCTCTCTGACCAGATCCCAGTGGAACTGCCTCAAAGAAGGATCCTAAT
>NC_060162.1:13894714-13901980 GCF_021292245.1 Micropterus dolomieu | reverse complement strand
TTTTTTCTCTCTCTCTCTCTCTCTCTCTCTCTCTCTCTCTCTCTCTCTCTCTCTCTCTCTCTCTCTCTCTCTCTCTCTCTCTCTCTGACCAGATCCCAGTGGAACTGCCTCAAAGAAGGATCCTAATATCATATATCAGTTAGATGACCAAGTTCAGGGCCTGCACGACTGCTGCAGCTCAGCGCTGGAGCTTGGATCAATCGAATACTGTTGGGGATACAATGGACCACACCCACATACTGATTAGACCCTTTGATTGGATATCACATGGATGTCTTGACCACTGCCGTGGCTTTCATGCAAATTGATGAAGGTAATTTTAGCCCCTTAAGTGAAATTTGATTTGGGTTAAGAGCTCTTGCTACTTTTTCTTAATGTGAAATGGTTTTGATTAATAGTCTGGGAGTCCGTGGAGAAATGTTATCAAATGCAACAGTCTAATGTACATCTTCCACTAAATTAGTGGTGCTACTGTTTGTCATCTGAGTTTATTGCTAGTCTTTTAAGCTCTCCACTCAAAAATACACATTTATATGACAACTATCCTTCTACCCTAGGCTACAGATTGTAGGCCTATAGGTCATTTAATCCCTACTTTGGAACAGGTAGCGATATATCTTAGATAAGTCACATACCTCATATACTCAAAAAACACCAAAGAGAAAAATCAGCAAACGAGCCCTGCTGTACAATTGTGTCCACCTACCCAGACCGTAGCTGTTACGTGCTCCTCTAAATGTTTGCGACACTTCACCTCACCTCCTCAGAGCGGCACAGCGCTGCACCCTGACTAAATGGAAAAACAATCTGAGGAAACAGGGAACAATCCTAGGCAGGCTCCAGCGGGCTGCCATAAAAAGAGGGGCTACCTCTCCAGCCTCTCCCTCATGCCTTCAGCTTTAACTCTATGGGGCTGATGAAAGATCAATGGGCCGACTGGGCAGCCGCTGCTGTGCCTGCTGTCCGCCACTGCACCAGGAAGCAAGCCAATTACAAAACACCAGGAAAAAAAAGAAGAATGGGAAAACCCTCAATCTTTGTGAATGCTAGCTGAGTGATTAGTGAAATAGTTGTGTGTGTATGTGTGTGTGTGTGCGTGTTTTCCTCTTATTCCATATATGCTGAGTCCAGCCTGTTGCAGCCGGCCTTATTTTCAATAAATGATGAATGTTTCCAGCCCTTGGATCATATTCCAAACTCATTTTAACCCTGATCTCTCCCTACACTCCCCACCTTCCCTACCTTAACACCCCTTTAACCCGCACCCCCCACCCTCACCTCCCCCAGGAGCCTCACTCCAGATCTGTACCAGCTAACCAGACCTCTGGATCTCCGGCAGGAGTAATGGGGGTTGGCGCTAGCGTTTGGTGAAAACACGCAGCAGCAGACAAACAAATCATGTTAAGTCTCTGCTGCCACGGCTGGCAGCGCACTCAAAGGGGAGCCGGTGCCCTGCCAGGGAGGAGGGTGCACCCATTTTCCCAGGGAGGGGGTGAGGGTGAACACGAGGGAAGGGTAGCATGGAGGGGAGGCCTGGTCCTTATCGAGCCCGGATCACAGACACCTCCGCCCCTCCTGGCAGGAATGCATACAGCCCCTGTGGGAGGAGAGGGAGAAGAAAGGAGGAGGAGGAAACAAGCAGACATTAAGAGGGGAAGTAAAAAGAGAAAGAAAAGAGCGAGTGAGGGAAAGTGAGTGACTGATTGAAGGAGGGAGGCAGACGCACACACAGAAAAAGACCTGCCCAGCTTAGGAGAGGGAGTGTCTCTGAACACACACACACAGACAAAAACACACCAATCACAGCACTCAACACACTCTCACTGGATCGAGAGCACCACTGGGAGAGTGCATAGGAAAACAAACAGGGCATTAGGCTGCTTAAATACCATTCTAAACATGCAACTGTGGTTATCATTACCTCAGTTCAGGCACAGTTTTAATGTGATGTGTGTTGCTGATGACAGCTGAGGAGAGATCAGAAAGCCAACAATGTAGACACACACCAGAGAGGTGTTAAGCTAGATGTTGTTAGACCGTCACAAAATTTTTTCTTAGCAGTGTGTCAGGGTCATGAAGTTCAAAATAGGAATGGCAAGAAATCTCATAATTGTGAGCGATATCCCAAAAGAGTAATTTTTACGTATTTGTTTTGAGTAGCACACTCTAATCTAGAATCATCAACACTTCCCTTAAGAGACCTTTTAGTTTATAGTTCAAGTAAATACTCCCTCTTTCCCCCAAAACATTCACAGAAAGGATGATAAAATATTGAGTGTATAAAGATCCTTAATTATTGGATTGTATAATATTTCCGCAGCCTCTCCTGGGATGGAATTTTTTTCCTAAAGCATATAGAGAGGTAATTGTGATCTTAACATGGCATTACTGTATGCTGGCTGAAATCTCTTTGTGGCTGTGTGTCAGGGCAAAGAACAGATTTTGTCAGGTGGAGATTGGGGTTTAGGGGGTTCATTTACAGTTCACCCAAGAGCATTCCATGCAGTCTTTACATTTCCATTCTCCCTCACTCTCTGCCCCCTTCCTCTCTTTGCTCCTTAGCTTATCGTACAGTTCTCTTTTTGAAATGACATCATTCACTTTTCCGCTCAAAATGTGCACAACTTGTGGACATATATTCTGCACGCTTTGCTGAATGCTGTGGAGCGATGCCACCATGACGGAGATATGAGTCACACGTACTGTATGCACGTACTGTAACTTCTGTTTACTGATCCCTAATTACTGTGAAGTCGCTGAAATGCGTCGCTATCCACGTGATATAACCAAAATATACGGCCGGACACACATTCTCACACAGTAAACATAATACCAGTGCTGCCCAGTAATCCCCTTCTTAACAATTCTGTGAGTTGAATATTTCAGAAATCCTTCTGATATTTTAATTCTAACAGCAAATGTGGAGAGTCAGACAGAGACTGCAGGCAAGCAAGTACTTTACTTTATGCCAGCCAGAAAGGCAGTTGTTAAGACCTCTGTATTAGTTTGTGTGCAAATATTGCTTACAATACATAAAATACATGGAAAGTGTTCTTTATTATGTGGCTCAATATCTAGTAATTTACTTTTTTTTTTAACATTATGAATCAGCTCATCATTATGTATCATGATGTGATAATACAGAGAGGACAGATTATATTAATGGTATACCAAAAAAAATAAAAATGACATTGGGCTGACTTGATACAAAATCTTTATTTTGGCTGAAGTGGGACACTTCCTTTGCTGAGATGGCGCACTTTTTGGTCAAATAGAATAATGAATTTTAAATTAGCATAATTAATGTCCATAAAAATAGCATTATGATTTAATGGGCAGCCCTTTTTAAAGATATCCAAGTGAGTTAAATATTAACCTAGAAGTACCCATCATTGTAGTATTTCGCCAAAAATGATATAGATTTTAGTTGACTATGATAATAGTATTTGATATTATTCTACTTTATTTTTTTCCTTTATTGCCAAAAGATGTTTGAATTATATTTAATGTTAATGTATTTTAAGTTTGTCACCGGATCAAGAAAATGCATTTATTATACATGACTATTAATTATTTTACAACTATAATTAGAAGTAGACAATAATTAGTTGTGTAAAGTGCAGTGGGTTTTTCTTTTACTGAAACTATCAATGCCCAGATAACACGTCTTTAGAGCAACAATACAACAGTATACAATATATTTTTTTTAAAAGTTAGGTAAAACATAATTACAATATAAAAAGTCAGATTTCACATCACAAGCTACAACATTTTTGGAACAACCTATAACAAAGTCATTAAGTTTAATATCTGTTAATTAAATTTACCCACATAAAAAAATTGTTATTTGTTGCTGAAGATATTAGCAGAAGTACCTCAATGTAACCCAACAGGAGCATTACAACTCTTTTCTGTGGCTTTTTCTTCTTTTTCTTTTTCTTGCTGAAATTGGAAATATTCCTGTCTCAGCAATAGAGCCTCAGCCCAGTTCCATCTGTTTGTCTGACCAGAGTGGCAGCGAGGCTAACTTATTGCTAGCACATGTGACCGGGTGAGTGTGTGTATGTGCCATGGCCTATCACACAGCAACCCCTTGCCTATCAGCCCCCCCCCACCCTCGGATGGTCTCTACCTTCATTAATGCAGGCCCACGGCAAGCGCATGTCTCCACATGTTTGCATGGGATTCAAACATCTGGCTTATTTTGAATGTTGTGGGTCCCCTTTCCTCCCTTAAACATTCTTCAGCTCTTTCGTGGTGTCCTGAAAGGGGCAACTCACATTTAGTCTTTCTCGAGCAGAGGAAGTGGTGCTGGTGTTGTTGTGGCGAGGGACTTCAAAGAGGTTGGGATGTCAGTCATGAGCAAGCAGAGGGCAGAACCTGGTCAATGGTAGGGATTTATCGTCTAATAGCCCCTCTGGGGGGACTTTAGGTCTAATTTCAGAGGTGCTGAAAGTTGGATTTTATGGAGTATGCCATGTCCTAAGGTCCTTTTGTTTCACATGTTTTTTTCATCACACAGAGGCTAATTGCAATGATAACAGGAAAGTGAGTATTTGTTTTTGTATTTTCCAATTTTGAATATACTGAGAGAGATATACATCTGTTGAAAAATTACCAATAGCAACATACGATGTCACAGAGCACTGGTGGATTCTGATATTCAAAAACAACAGAAACATTGTTAAATCACAAGCTTACATTCCCAACATAAAATGTAAATTCATTGTATATTCTTTATCTAACCTGGAGTTGATGTCACAGAGGGATACTCTGTCACGTAACACAGGCGGCAGTAACTCCAGTTCACTTTAATATTGATGTTTCCCTCCCCTTGTCTCTCCATCAGCAATATATTTAATGGTCACATTCTGTGCTTATTCAGCACAAGAAAAACGAGAGCAAGGTAAACATGCCAACTTGAGAGCAGAAGACATTAGTCTTGTAGCTTGAAATAACTGGATTGCTTTTAATGAGACGTATGTAAGTTGAGAGGGCAGACATTTGTTTTGCTCCTGACCGCATGTGCCGAATTAACTGACAAACAGTGAACTTCTCAGACTTTGGGACTGCATAGTGTTCCAACAGCCATCAATACAAGCTCATGATCTGCAGTCGTTGTCAGTCAGGAGGTCGTTTAGAAGAAATGCACATTTAATGGCTTGATCCATTGTGATTGGAGTGGTTAATTGATGATCTGGTTGTAAATTTCTGTCTCATGGCTGTCACTGTCTCTCCTCCACTTCTTTCATTCTCTCTGCTTATCCTTTGTCTCTTCACTTCAAGCTCCTCCTGTTCTGTGACTTGTGTCTGTGTCTCTCTTGCTCCCCTGATGTATCGCTCTCCTTATTGATTGGAAAGTTGAATGCATGGTGCTCTTGAAAAAAATCACAGTTAAAATCTGTCTAATTGCCCAGTTGAAATTCATCTCATAAAATTATTCACATTTATGCAGTGAGAACTGTTTGTGTTGGCTGCAAACCAACACCATGCTTCAAGCATGCCAGATTTAGAGGTAGAGTGGATGCTGGGGTGCTGCTGCTGGTGCAGATGTGCCGCCTAATTGCAGATCCCCACCATGCGGAAACTATTCTTCTCAACCATTTCAATGCATCTGCAATAGGTGTCACTGCAAGGTTAAACCAACCTCAAAACTCAAAAAGTCCTGTTTTCATTCCTCACTGCTGAATTGACTGTGTAGTGTTGCGTGCCTTCGGAAAAGAGGAGGAGAAAATGTATTGAAAGGAGATTTGCAACCCCGGTCATGGCTCACATTAGTTTGCCAGTGTTTGCTGGTTTTGCGCAGTGTGCCTTTGACATGAAACTGAGGGAAAGAATGTGCATAACTTTGATACAACTGGGTTGCATTACAAATGGTGAAGTCATTTTTTGTGTGTTTTCCAGTGATCCAGGTTAAAGCATATTGCCTAAAACCATGTAATAGTATATAATTGTTAAATTATTGTAAGATTATGAAGCTGTCTCCCCGTGTTTATGGTTAATTGTAACTATCGGCAGAGAACTGAAAACAGAGCTGATTACTTTATCTTGTGATTTGGATGCTTTCTGGGAAGGTATTGATTTAGTCAATTGCAGTAGTTAATGGTGACTGTAGATGCTAATTGAAACCTGGAAAAGAAAGTATAAGGTTTCATATTCCTGTAGCAATAACGATGTAAACTAAACAGAAGGAGGAAATACAAATAATCACTCAATGTAGCCCTTAACACAAATATTTAATGTAAAAATTGCTGTGAGAGCTGTAGGAAAACTTACCTCTGAATGAATGTAGATTGAAGCAAAATGGATGGGCCATCCTAAACCCTCTCTTCTTAACAACACACCAGAAGCAGTTTAATGCTGAAATGCAGACAAGAAGACTTCACAGAGACACTTAAGCTATAGCTGGTGAACAGCTGAGTAAAGAACACAGAGGTCTAATCATTGGACAGACGTGGTATATCCAAGGGTGAAGATGTAAAAAGGTATAGGTTCTGGTGTATACCAACTTCAAGCTTAAAAAAAGCTAAGCTAGGCAGTAAGTTAGTAAGGGCAGCCTTTGTATTTCCTAAAGCTATCTGTAATTATGCCTAATGACCTGTAAGAATGTGTGTTTTCTTCTTTACATACTGAAGCAGTTGCACAACACTTTATCAACTTTTTCTCTGCTGCTAAATTTCTCGCTTACACATGGCTGTCCTATTTGGCTGTAGGTTTTGCTAAGTATGTTTGTCTATCACTATGCAACAACATTTTTGTCATAAAATTTTGTAATTAATATCTTTCTATTATATAAGCCAAATAATCATTGCATTTTGTGCACATTTTTAGGAACCAGATGGTGGTATGTGTATTTGTGTATGTAAAGGTGTATTTGTACGGTTGTGTGTGTTTATTTTTGTGTGTGTGCACAGCCCTATGACTGGCCAGCCATGGCCACATCTGTTTGTCATGTTAGCACTTAAGCGCCTGCAGGAGCCACAATACTAAGTGGAGACAGAGTCCTCTCTCCCACTCTCTCCATCCTCCCTTTCTCCTAATTACATTTGTTCATTAATCCATTTTCTGCCCACTTCTCTTTCTTGTTTATGCTCTTGCTCCAGTGGGCTTTTGCTTGCTCAGACCAGCAGACAGTGACCTTTAAGGAGATGCCAAAAGACTCTGTAAGACAATGTTACCCTTTCACCCTTTCACCATGCGCACACACTCACACAAACACACACAAATGCCCCCCCCCCCCCCCCCCCCCCCCCCCCCCCCCCCCCC
>NC_060162.1:13810616-13894694 GCF_021292245.1 Micropterus dolomieu | reverse complement strand
TTTGCTTGCTCAGACCAGCAGACAGTGACCTTTAAGGAGATGCCAAAAGACTCTGTAAGACAATGTTACCCTTTCCCCCTTTCACCATGCGCACACACTCACACAAACACACACAAATGCCCCCCCCCCCCGCCCAGTCACATCTTGGCCCCTCAGTATCCCCTCAGGCCATCTCCTTCAGAGAGTCTAATGGAGTTAGCCTAATGTCTGCACAGCGCCAGCCATAAAACTGATTTGAGGCTAAAGGCTTGGTGCCGAGACCACCACTCTGCTTACAAAAAAGAGAGATGTGAGTGAGATGTTAAAAGAGAGCGAGTGTATCTTTAGAGGAAAAGGGGTTCGGGTGGCGGTGGTGTGGTGCAGGCTGGCGTAACTAAGGCAACTGCAGACAATCTAATTGGTATTGACATCCTTGTCTCAGAGGAAATTTGACATCTAAGGGCAAATCATTCTATTTAGTCGCCTGAATAGTCTCCAAGGCGGAGCCTGAGGAGCACAATCACGCTGTAGCGTTGTTCTGGTCCTCATGTCTGGGCCAGCTCTGCCACGCAGCAATCGATCCTAATCTGATCGGGGGAGGGGAGGAGGATAAGCGGTATGGGGAGAAAAAAATGACAATAAAATCAAAAGCTCTGTTGGGGTAATATTTAACAAGCGGGAGTACAATTGGGCCATGCTGGGGCGGCAGCCTGTAATGCACTTGTGCTGCTGTAGCATGGTTAATGTATAGAAAGACCTGGGAGTAATGGCTCTTCAGCCAAGGTGGCCAGGCATTAAAGAAATCTGCTGGCTTTAGCTAAAAGACTGCCAGGCCGGGCCGCCAAAGACCTTCATTCTGTTAGAGCATCAAATATGGCTCCCGCTCAGGACACACAGACACCCTGATTTTATTATCCTCACTCCCCCGAGAAACTCATCTCATCCCTCTTTTTGTTTGTGTGACTGACCATTAATGTGAAAGAGTGTGGTGGTGCTGTCAAAAGGCACACACTGCTTTTCATGGGTCAAAGAGGAGTAAAGGGTATCTGTGGTGTCTCCACAGTCTGACAGTAGTGGTTTAAGCTACATTTTTCATTAAATGGATGTATCAGTTTTACAAGAAGAAGTTATAGTATGACTGTACAAATCCTTAGTTTGTGAGAGAGAACTTTTTCTTTTAGCTATCATTTGTTCTTTTATCTGCCTTTATCCCTAAAAGCCAAGCCTGTTCAAAAATGACGTTCATGTAGTAAACTTAAAAAATAAAAATGATGAAAGTATTCAAAATTCAGTCTTTATAGACATTTTTCATATGACAGCTGTTGTATGAAGGCCATTTCCCCCAATCCTAGCCATCACATAATGTCTAGATTCTTAAATCTTTTGGATGCTTTTCACTGATGCTGTACACAAATTAACTACAGAAAGCGTGCTATGCATATAGAAATCCAATCACGTGCAATATTAACAGTCTGTGTAACTAAAAAAAAAAAATGCAGGTAATGCATTGCCATCAATGTGGCAGAAACAGTCAGGAGAAAGGCTGTTAAATGTAATCCACATCAAGTTGGATTGGCCCAGAGCAGAGGCTAAATAAAAGGCTGGCACCGACTGTCAAGTACTGAGGAAGTCCCAAAAGTGTACATATTTAAATAGTGGGGCTCATAAACACCTGAAAATATGTATTTTAAAGAAAATAAATTTACTTTAATAACTCTATCCTAAAGATCCCCAAAAATGTAAGTGCGGAGGTTCCTTCTTGACCATTCGCTAAAGAAGGTCATGGTAGATACCTTGAGTTTAGAATGTTTTATCACATACATCCATAAAAAATTGAAGGTGAATAGATACATACTTCTAAATTTCTTATTAATAAAATGACAAACCTGACAGTACATGGTTGTGCTACTGTAATAAAAGTCATACAAAGTAACAATGAATGAAGAACTGAATTATTTGACTGTAATTCAGTGAGCATGGCTCCAAATCAGGTGGGCATTGCAAAAGTTTGTAAAGGTTTATCAGGAGAATCTCTGCTGTTTGCCACTGTGTCTCCCAGTGATATGGCTCTGGCACACTTAGTTTGATTTAGGCTAGTCATCTTCTTTGTGCTCTCATCCGTTATTTGTATGAGGAAAAATTATCTTTAGAATGATAATGTAAGGACCCAAAAAAACAAAACAAAAATGTCTTTCTCTATCTTATTAACTAAGTTATCTTTGAGTTAGGTTTAGGGTTACTGGGTTTAAATTTAACATTTGGTCTAGTATGACGGTTAGGCATTAGATGTAGGGTCAGTTTGATGATTATATTTAAGTTAAGGTCAGGTTTCTGTGGTCAGGATTCGGGGTAATTTCTTAACTTAACAACATAATATTAAGTTGTGTGCATGTGTGTGTGTGTGAGTTTTTTTGTCTGCGCAAATGATTATGGGAGGCGGAATAAATAGTTAGAGTGAGGTTGTGTGTGCATGTGCATGTTGGCAGGCATGCTTGGGAGTGTGTGCGTATACACACGTGTACATGTGTTTGTGTGTCGTCTGTGAGACGGAGAGAGAGTGTCTGAGTGTCCGAGTAAGTATGTGATGAGGGTGTACTGAGCTGATGGCTGCAGATATCAGTCCCAGATACTTAAGTCATAAAAGTGTGTCTCGGAGCCTTGTGGCTGTGCGGCCCCTGGTGCCTGATGTTATCAGGCCGAAACAGTGGCCACTCTATCAGGACAGAAGAGTACAGGGACATTCCTATATTGCTGGAGCTGATGTCGGGCCTGTAGCTGTGACTGAGGGCTGGGATGGAAGCTTAGAGCATAGTTAGACAGTTAGGGAGTGGTGTGGGAAGTTGCCACGTTACAGGACAAGCTTTTGGATTATTGACAGCAGTGTGTTGTAAGGGGTTTGTTGTGCTGGTTTGTCAATAGCTTAACTAGGCTAACAAGGCAACAAAAGGAAACCGAGAAGTCCAAATGAAGTTGTGTATTTCAACATAACCTCATAAATCTCCAGGGACATAACAAAGGAACCACTCCTTACCTATTCTAACTTGCATTAATCACTATGAACAGTTGGGGTAATGAAATTGACATCTTATTTCTTCAATATGTTGTTCAATTAGGCAACACAACTCCAGAAGGCTCAACACTGTATTCCAGAGTCCTAAACACGCAACACTTTTTTACAAATCTCAACAGAACAAACACTGTTGTCAGTAGTCTTTTTTAGGAGATGCAATGAGGTTGACATTTTTATGAAGAATGGTTCAGGTGCATTTGCTAAAACTGTGATTTCAGGTTGTACAAATCACCGGATAGTGCCTTCCCTTATTCCAATATTGATGCTCTGAAAAATAACAAAACAGGAATTGTATGTGTGCAGTGGTGGAAGACACTCTGATTAGAGTGTGAAGTAAACCTTACCTAATACCACAGTGTAAAAATACACTGTATTCATTATGTAAAGTAGCCCCTTTCAGATTGTTTATTTTTGGATACGGATTACAGATGCATCAGTATGTAGTTGCTGGTTGAGGTGGTGCTAATCGCAACAATTTTCTGTACTGTTGGGTAGGTTAATATATACCAAATCACTGTATCTTAAAAACTGTGTCTGTAAAATCATAATTAAAAGCAAATAAAAGCAAAATAACTAAAACCGTAGTATTCAGATTGACATTCTGAAGTGTAATAGAGGGGAGGTGTAGTGGCATAAAATAGAAATACTCAAGTATGACCAAAAATGTACTTACTTGAATATCCACGTCTGTGTTTGTGTGTGTGAAAGCGCGAGGGAGAGAGGACAACAACGAGTGAAATAAGCTTTTTAGCTTTGTAACTTCTGCATTATACCTGACAGAGTGAGGGTTGGGTCAGGAGGCATGTTTAGAGAAACAGACAGCGAGACTAAGAATGAGGGCAACTTGACAGGTTATGTCTTCATCACCCCCTTTCTCTTCATAGTCCTTACTCATTCTCCCTGTCTCACTGATCTCTAACCGGTAGCACCTAACAGGCCTGTGTCGCCTTAGTGCAGAAGTCAGAGGTCTCATGACAGAGACGGCATATCGTCACAGGGGGTTATCAGCACCTCTAGGGCCTCCCCATGCCAGCAATTGTCTCTGGCCTGGATTAGTTTTTGTATCCAGTTACGGACTTTTATTCCTGTGGAGTCATGTTCAGCATGGCACTGAGGGCCAGCAGTGCCGCTGAGAGCCCAGTGATTTATGTATTGCTGAGTGAGAGCAGCAGGTTCAAGTCAGAGGTCTCCGGGCAGGGTAGTGTGCCGTATATGTTTGTGTGTGTGTGTTTGGATGTCTGTATGAGAAAGTGTGTTTGAGCCACTGTGCTCTCTGCAAACACAAATGTGTGTGTCTGAGAGGCTGGTTGAGGGCCAACCCAAATCTCCCGGCAGGGTGCCTTGGTCTATTTGGCTTGGAGAGGGTCCATTCGTTTGACTGTGAGCATGCCTAGAAGAGTTTTGGTGCCGTAAAAATAATGACAGGCTCTGAGAGGAGGGCTCATCTGTTTATAAGCTATGCGGATTGCTTGAAGAGGAACACTAAATGATGAGTTTTGATGATGGACTAACTTTTAGAATTCTCAAGGTATTTTCTTTCTTGCAGTTTGTGAAAGCAAACAATTAGCCAACTTTTTTACAACATCAATCATGTGGGTTTGGCTATCATGTGACATGCTCACACAAAAAGTGAAAGAATGCCATACATGCACTCCAAACTCCTGTGATTTAATTACTTAGGCACACAAGTGAAGTCACTTCCTCCTTGTAAAGCTGCTGACTTTTTGTGAACACAGATCATGGTCTACTGCCAATAGCAACAACCTTGGTTTCAACAGTGGTGCAGTAGCATAGTCTAACATTTGCTCTCTATGTAATGACGTTTTAAAGTTTGGAAATAAAACAAATTATGTTATTTAATGTTTATTTTTGGTTTTCCTTAGTATAAAGTCACTAAACACATCAAATTTCTCTTTGACCTGCATGTCAGATGTGAGATATTTAGTATGTCTGACTTGCTCTCCACCCAGATAACATCTACTGATTTGTCACTTATGTCACTGCAATTTAAATTGTTTTCCTTCCTTCTCTGTGTTCCTCTTTTTTTCCCACTACTGTAAATGAATGAAACGTTTAGTACAAACACAAACTGAAGAGAGCAAGCTGTCACGATTGGACCATGAATCAATTAAGGCATGCTTAACACAGCCTGGGCTCATCGGCCCTATCCATATCCATATTCCTTTGAAATATGATGTCCTAATGATGGAGCCATATTTATTCTCGATGGTGCGTTTTGGATCCCTGAGATATTTTAAAATGGGGCATCTGTCCTGTGGCCTGGACAGCCATCTGGATAAGACGGGACAGAAAGAAGATGTTAATGCACTTCATGATGAGAAAGGAGGATGACACCTTTGACCTTCCCTAGCCTTTGACCTCTGCAGCCGATATGGAGCCACTGCTGCTATGGGTTTCCTATATCTAGCATATGCTGTCCGGGCCGATACATTAAAAGAAATTCCTCATGTGCTGTTTATATAGGTGCCCCCCCCATGTTGTAAACAGCCCGGCTGTAAGAAAATAGATATTTACTTCACAGGCTTTCTATTTGATTAGAGAGAGAAAAATTGACATGCATATTGGATATGTTGCTGTGCTTATTGCCACAAATGCTAATGGAGAATGGGTTGTAGATACCTCAACAGTGTATCCAACGTAGGGTTCGAGTTGAGATTTCTTTTAATACTGTAATACCCTCTATAATCATTCCCTTACATATGAATGAGTGTTTGCACACCCAGCAAAGGTTGGGTGAGCACATTTTTCCAACCCAACAGAGTTTCAGTTACATATCACAGAAACTCAGATCCACTGCTATGTAAAACGATCTGATGCTAAATCACTGCTGCATTTCCAGGAACCACCACTAGAGTGACAGAGAGGAAAAAATTCCTTGTAGAACTCAATGTCCTTCCCCCTTGTATGATGGCTGTGACTCCTTCAGTAGCATTTCCCCAGTACATTGATATTTATATAGTGTTTCCCTTGTGGTGCAGCCAGGGAGCCCAGTGTGGCTGGAGTCTAGGGGCGGTGGCTGGTAGGGGTATTAAGGTCCAGGGTTGATCCCTTTACGTGTAAAGCCATGGTAGCCGAACCCTTGTCAAGAGTAGCCTAAGGGCAATGACAGATCACTTTTCCACACTGAGATTTAATTAGAAATTAGAGTGAACATCACCTCTGACCTTTAATCCTGCTCCGCTTATGTTGTGGAAAGGGATTCTAAGCATATTTGTGAACTGGGACCACTAGTCCCCATCTAATGTAAAATAATAATGCTTCAATGAAGCTGTCGGAGATGATGTTACGATGAGAAAAATCCATGGGAATGCCAAGGATTGTAAGAATCAATCAATTCTGGGTGCACTTCAGTTTATGCACAGTAAAAATTTTAAGTAATAAAAAATATATAATCACATTACTTTTATGAGTTATACAGTAAGACTAAAGGAAGGTCACAAGACAATGAATTGAAAAAACTATTTAAACCCCTCAGCTTGTCACCTTTTTGAGAAATTCTTATTTTTAACATTATGTGCCAGATTAAACACAAAAAGTGAAATTACAAGACACAACAGAGTATTTTTTTGAAACAAACAGCAATTAGTTGATTTTGTCTGAAGAATTTTGGGTGCTCAGGTGAAGCCTTTTGAAAACGGTTTTCTTTTAATTTAGTGTTTAGATAAAGATGAAATAAAAGGCAGCTGTCAATCAACAGTGGTAGTACCTTCACTTCCTGCACACATTGAGTCATAGAACTGATAGCTGGCTGTCCAGGGTGCACAGTCATCTGGGCAGTCCTGTGTGCTAAACATTGACCTTGTGACCTCTGCTCATGACCCCTGACCTGTGATGTTGACCCCTTGTCCAGGGGGATGGGTCTCTTATATATCTCAACTGGCCGTCTCCATTGAATACCTGCCATGGCACCTGCTCTGAGAAATGAAGCCAAGGCGAATGCCTCTCTTGGGACCCTTTTGGGCTCAGCAGACAACAAGGCCTGGCCTCAGCCATGCATTTGAATAGGCTTTGAGTGGCCCTGGTAAACCAATCTCCCTAATTATCTATTGAAAGAACATTCTTTTTCCTTGCCCAGTCATTACCTTGATTTCAATTGCTGAAAAGTAACATGGAAGAGCTACAAAGAAATAAGAGGGGAGGGAGAGGATGTGGAAAATCATACATGCATGCATGTGCATATGTGCGCACACACACACACACACACACACACACACACACACACACACACACACACACACACACACACACACACACACACACACACACACACACACACATACACACACACACTTAGACAGGCATATAGAAAGTCAAAAGACTGTGTCTTGCTGATTTCATTAAGGTTAATTGTAGGTCAGAGGGAACAGATTTGGGATATAAATCCCTGATACGGGTGCAGGTCAAGGCAATGAAGAGAAATTAAACATGAATGAATGGCCTTCAGCTGCATTTTAGCATGCTGTTAGGACAGGTTGCAGGTTTGCCCTCAAATCATTACTCCATGTCAAATTGCAATAGTCTTGGTTTTAATTCTGGTATGAATATTAAAACATATGTTTTTTTACACAGAACCTCAAACTCTTGATTATGCTTGCATAGTTACATTTAGCTTCCTCTTCATGAAGTATAATAGAGATTCACACAAATACATTGAAAGTATCTTGTTACGCATTAAAGATTCTTGCTCATCAAATGTATCAAAATAAAATACATAATACTGCTATGAGAAAACTGATTTGAAATTTAAAAAGGCATTTAAAAAAATGTAAAAATGCATTCTATATAAACTGATATTTTAACATTTTACAGATGAAGTAGCCTCAATGTGGGTCTGAACTTAAAGGTACAATGTGAAACATATGGCAAGAATGAAAGAAAATTAACTAACATTTTCAAAGAAGTAGTAACCGTTCTGATGTTCTGTCAAATACATAAACTGTTTGTATTGTGCAGAGATTTAAGAGACTTAAGTTAGCATGTGTACCAGCTAGTCCCTGCCCATCCTGTCTTGTAGCCCTTGTGCCTCAAGAGGCGTTAGTCCGATTGTATAGCTTAGGCCTCTCCCCTGTAGTTTCAGCTGTGAGATGTGTGCGAGCAGTGAGTTTCTGTGTGATTTTGTTGATGTCTCTTTCACACGTGATACATGGATAATGCTTGAACCTTGGAAGTTGCATGGGTTGGTGATGGAACAGTGGAGAAGACCTATGCCATTGGTGTGAGAGACCTGGGTTCAATTCCCCACTGTGACACATCCATCAATGTGTCCCTGAGCAAAACACTTAACTCCTAGTTGCTCCAGAGGCATGCAACCTCTGACATAAGTCGCTTTGGATAAAAGCGTCAGCTCAATTAATAAATCTAATGAAATGCAAGATGCAGTTGAGACTTCAGTCTCCTGAAATGAAAATGAAAGCACAAACAGGAGGTGCTGATGCCAATGTGGGTGTTTAATGGTGTCCAGTTATAATGCTATTTGTTGGGCTGGTTTCTTTTCAGTTCTTTGTGCATTTTGCTAATTATTTTCTTTCGTGGGCTGCACATCTTGTACTCTTAATGTACATCAACTGATAAAATCGACCATGATACAAATCTCAGCTGAAAACAAAGCAAACCACTTGAAAATCTTTCACTGTACTTTGTGAAGTGTTTCAACAGGAGTATTTCATAGATGAATGTTCCCTCTGTGCATCAGTTACCATAGTTAAGGCTATCTACATGCTTTACCGCTGGGTCAAGAGCAAGGAGATTGTCACTCAAGAGTAGGCTCTCGTGGCTATAGGGCTGTTCTCAGAAAGCACTCAGGGCTTGCATGCAGTCCGCATGTTGTGGAGGAGATAAGAGGGGACAGAGTTACCCTTTGAAACTAAATATAGGCCATGAATAGCAGCATTTAGGTTGTGTCTCTTGCCCATAACGTCTCTATGTTGTGCCTATTATTCTTCTAGTGTTGTGCGAGTTACTTGGTACCTGACTCCGTGTTGGCTGAAGTGTTTAAACATCTGCCACTGCAAACACAAAGAAGAGGAGGTATAAAAACACAAGGTGTATTTGGCGGCTCCACATACACCTTGACAGGAATGGATATTTACGCTGCAAAAATCTTCATCTTGGTTGTTTACCCTATGACTGAGTTCCAAAATCAAGTGTCCAACGATGGAGTGAGATTCCGTTTTTCCATCAGAAATTTAACAATCACTGAAGTTGTATAAAGAAAATTACACAATATATACGTTTTTTTTAAATAAGTTGATGCGTTGTGGAATAAAGTGATTGCCGTATCTAATTTGCTTACTTTTTCGTCACTGGAAAAGAGGCTGAACTGCATGTTAAGATAAGGATTTTCCTTTTTTGCAATTATGTGTCTGTTAAGTACTGTGGTATTCTGCAATCTTCCAACAGCCTGTCATAAAAAAATCCTGCTATATTGCAGTCTTTGAACCTTTCTGAACGTCTGCCTATCTTAAGTTATTTAATCTCAACCAGTCTGTCTGCTACAACAGCACCACCTCCAAATCTCCTCCCAGCGTTGGACACTGACTGTCCACACTCTGTGATCTCAGAACAAGCATGGACACATACACATAGCAGGTCCACTTTATCAGCTTTTGTGTCTTCTTCCTTATAAAACCCTGGTAAAATGGTCTGTTCTTGTAATTTTTGGTGTATTGTTTTAACTCATTTGAACTCATTCGAAATTGTCATATACAACATTAACGGCACATTGATGAGACTTTCACCACACTTTCTCCACATTTTTACCTCTGTCCATTAGAATCATAGGATCATTTCAAGAATTTGCATCTGTGTTCTTTTTTTTTACTGTAGAGTTGATTTTTCAATGCTGTAATGATCCTTATTGCATCAGTAGAAATAATTGGTCCTCAAGATCTGTAGTCTGACATCCCTAAAATGTTCCTCTACAAGGTCTCCATCCTTCACCCCCAACACTGAGCACATTGAACCATCACTTCTCTTAGCAAAGCAGTGTTTTTGATTTGCGATATTGGGCTGTATTAAAAAAATTGACTTGACTTCCCATTTTCATATGACCACAACGCCTACAGTCATAGTTGATCCACAGTTACCTCTGACATCCGGTCAAGACCCCTGACCCCCACTAGAAAAAGGCTGCCAGGCTTCACTTGCTGGTCACAGTGGTCAAAATAACAAAACGATATTGTGATGTTCTCAGCGGCTGAGACCATTTTCACAGCCCCAGTGTGGTTCCTGTCAGGAACAATAAACACTATGGGTTGCAGCTTTCAGTCCTCACAGCTATCTCTTATGGAGCCTCTAGGCTCCTGTCCTCTGTACCAACACTACATAACACCCCTCTGCTGACATCAAACAGCTAAGACCAAGCAGACAACGCCTGCTAATGTAACTCTCAGACGCTTGGTTTCCATATAGGCATTATGTGCATATTTCCTTACATTTGAAAGTGCAGTGTTCACATGCACACACACTTTAGAACATGTAGAGTTCCAATTATCTCAGGATTAGACCTCATGCTCTAATAAGCTCTCTATAGACAGCAGTTCTTCAGTCACGTCATTTATCTTCCAGGCCAGGACCACTTCAAGGCCCTGGTGCATGGTGCTGAGATCAGTGGTGGGGGTGGGTCTGGCGACATGAGTGTAAGGATGTAGAGACATTAGTGGGATACAGCATTACTGCGATCATTAGCATTGACATTTTAAATTATTTTTTTGAGGCAGCTGACCAACTTTTAATGTTAAATTTCTTTTCACTTTCAGCTGTTTGAAACACTGACACAAATAAAATTGATGCCACTTCAGTTTACTTGGATCCTTTCATTCAAAAATGGATCCAGTAAGTCATGGCTTTAGTATTTAGTTATTTCATTCATAAACTAGATTCTCCTCCGTCATGCCTCCCAAAGGAATACAAAAAAAACCCATTTTCATGCTTTGTCAGAGCTGTAATGAAATCCATTCCTCTCTGGCTGTATTTCAAATTGACCCACTAGCAAAAAAGCAACAGCAAAAGTACAAACCTAGACTAAGATTAACTTTCATGAAGCAATAAGTCAGTATTCAGTGGTTAAACACTTCCATGTACATCATATTCCAACAGCTGCTTCAAAATAAATGCATTTCAGTGGACTCTTAAGGAACTGTGTGTCAGTTTGTGCCTTTTTCTGTTGAAAATTGATTTGATTGATTCATTTGGAGGACATGTTCAACAGAAAGAATTGTTCAGGAATCATGATTCAACAATCAGACTTCCATGCCCAGTATGTTTTCATAAAATTCAGTTTGCTTTGGTTCGGTTTGAAATTGCCAAATTTTGCTATGGAACAGTGTATCACATCAGTCATTGATGCTCTTACTCACCCTGTAGCTGTGTGGAGGGGTTGAAACCAGTGTGAAACTGTGTGTGTGTGTGTGTGTGTGTGTGTTTGTGTTGGTGTGTGTATGTGTGCATGTACTATGACTGTGTATGGATGGGGGTGGGGCTGTGGGGTGAGTGATGACACTGGTGGTGTAATCCCACTGACATCTGCTTCTAATCTGCAACATGAAAAAGACACTCTTGTGACCCCCTACCTGCCCCCAACCATCCTCTACCCCCACCCTACTCCTTCTGCCCGACTTCGCTCTCTCTCATTTGAACCCAAATCAAACAGCGTATCAGGTTACAAGAGGTTTCTACCACAACGTGCAATCAGACATAAAAACGGGAGGGAGTATTTATTCATTTCTTGTGCTCTCATCCATGCCTCCATAGGTCAGGAATTTCACTCAATATGGAAGTAACTTGATGGTTTCCAGTGGCTACATTCTTCTTTGTTTTTGATAGAATGATTAAACAGCAAAAGAGTCGCCGATAAAGCCAAGAAAAAGTTTGCACATTGATGACAAAATGCAAGTAAACAAAATCAAAAGTGCAGACAGTTTCTCAAAACAGTGTCCATGTCCTTCTTACGTCACACCAAGTCTCACATTGAGTTGACTTACGAAGAATAGAAGGGAGTAGAGAGAATGCGGGTGTCTGTACAGCATGCGGGGACTTTCCAGTGGATGAAGATTGCCTCACTAGAGGAAATTATTTATTCAGGAGTAACTGAGAGGGAAATAATACAGCAGCCAAAAGCCTGGCCTGAGCGGATGAGCAAGAAGAGGATGTGGGTGATTGAAACATGGCAGCAATTTGTTTTAACTGGCTGTAGAAATAAGCATGGCAGAGCTCTTAGGGCTTGGTAGTTGTAAATCTGGAGGCTTGCAGGAGTATTGTCGGTTCATAACCTTTCTCTCTTTCTTGCTCTCTCTCCCTCCCCTTACGCCTCCCAGGGGTACATTTAGCTGGGGAAATGGAGCTTTTCTTCTCTTTATTTGACTTCCTTGTCACTGGCAAACTCTCTTTTCCCCTCTCGCTCTCTCTTTCCCTTGTTGTCTGACACACTCACACTTGCCTTGACCCACGTTTTGCAGGACCCCTAACTGTTGCACACCAGTCGTGGGAGGACAAGGACACAACACAGAGATACATTAGCGAAAATCACTTCCTCCCTTTCTGCCAACAATGTTTCAGGGAAGTCGTGTAATTCTTCGGTGATCTGTGTTCTCTCTGTCTTCCTGGAAATGCATATTTAAGTTCATTATGCTATAGTCAGTTTACATGTACACCCTACTGCATGTGTCCACTTCCGTGGCCAGTTCTATTTATGTTCTATATACAGTGTTTGTTTGCAAAAGCAGTGGTTTGATATTGTTTTTTAAAAGATAGGACACTAAACATGGAACTACACCACATATATATATATATATTACAAAAAAAACAACCATGTGGATATTTTGTATATTTTTTCAGGTTTTGAGGTAAACATCTTACATTTTTACTTTTATTAAAATACATGGAGGAGAATGGAATTTAAATTGTACTTAAAACATTAATGTAATGACTAATCACTCTTTCCAGAATGATCCTCCGTTACTCAGGAGAATCCATGCTTTCAACATTTTTCATAGTCTTCATAGGGATTTTGAGTGTTTTTAATTATTGTTTATTTGTGGGTTAGGAAAACTCTTCCACTTCTTAAGCCTTCGTAAACCTGTAACAGAGCTGGAAATGGTTGATTTTGTAAGCTCATGAAAACTTGACATTTTCAAGATAGTTTTAACTGTGACCACATTCAATCCAGACTATTTTTTCAGTAGAAGGTAGTTACAGTGAAAACTTCACCGTGAGAGGTTTGGATTATCCAGAGTTAACGGGACATTGTTTCTAGAAAGACAAAAGTGCTGATGAATTTTTACTATGATCAGCACAAGCAGAATTACATTCATCTTAATTGTATTGGGTTGGCGGCAGAGAGACTAATGGGTCACAAATGTTCAGATGAAACCATAACTGGATACATACCACTGGAGGTGAGAGAAATAGATTTTTTTTTGGTGAACTGACCTTTTAATGACTTTACTAGGAAAAACACATTCTTCCTGCATGTGAAGAAGGCAGAGATGGATAGAGGCTACAACAAAACTAGAAAAGAAAAAGTAGTAATTATGTGCCAATTGTGTGAGCGGATCTCTCTGTTCACACTTCTGGTTCAAGGCCTCTGCTTCATCATCCTTTTGGCCTGTTTAGTCAGCCCGTATCCCAAAGAACACACACACATATGCATGCACACATCCACACACTTTCATTTTCTCCATCACCTCCAATATTCCCTTTCCTGATTCCTTCCTTCCTATATGGAGCTTTGACTGAAAAGTGCTGCTCTGTGCTGCTGTAACATTTTCACACAGGTCTGCGGGTTAAACACTGCTGTGTGCTTCTCGCTCTCTGCTGTGGGTCAGTACTCAGGGTTTACACAGGGGGCAAAGGTGTTAATGCTACATGCTTTAAAGAAGTACAAGATGTCTTCACTTCAGCTCTAACAGGCACCCTGGGTAAAAGCTGGAACTAATCTGAGAGGTGTGTGTGTGTGAGAGAGAGAGAGAGAGTAACAAGAGGAGAAGTATTCAAAGCAGAGAAATGCATTTTTATGTAGTGAAGTTCAGATGTGCTCTCACAGCTTGACAATAGCAAATATGGCTGACATTATGTTTGTAGTGTTGAGTTTTTTTCACTGTTTAAAAAAGAGAGGGGCTTCCTCTTCCTTGCTTTCTCTGTGATTCTATTTTGTGCTGCTTTAATACAAACATGGCCAATTATTCTGCACTGTGAGTATGCAGGTACACTGAAATAGCACGGTTTGCTGTTTAGTCACCACTTAATGATTTAATGACGCCGCGTTTCTCTGCAGATATTGCATGCATCTCAAGTGTAAATATATACTTCATACATCATCAGAACTACAGCCGTAGTGTTTACCAGGTATTTATAGTATCAATTTTAATTTAACATACTTTGTCTGAATCATACTTGTTCCTTACCTTACTTTACTCCAGTGATTTTTATGACTTCCATGAGCAGAACCATCTCATTATCTGTTTTTATGCATGCGGAGTAATTTTCTAAAACCTAATTGATTATGTGCATATGATCAACTTGGTGAGAACTTAAGGGTGTGTATAGAGAGATATGAAAAAAATAGTCAGTCTTTTCTATCTAAGTTCACAGTTTCATCTTTGGCCTGAAGAGACAAAGTATATTGTGTTTTTGGCATTCATCAAATTTAACCAGCAAAAATAAACTGGTTGCACATTTAGTTCCGCAAAAGTTGGCTTAGGTCATACCACTGGGAATGAATAAAAACACATTTGCGAGCAAATCAATTTTTATAACCTTTGCATGTTTATTAGATATTCTGAGGGTAATGCAATAAAGTGGCCAAAGCCAATATTGTATGCCATGAAGGGTGGTGGAACAATTCCAAACAGTAATGTCACCTCTACAGACCAAGCACAAATATTATACATGGAAGGAGGTTTGGAATCGAAGTGGTGTGTTTACGAGTGAATATGTTTGATTAAACCCATACAGTACTGGAAATGACAAAATGCCTGTTTTTGTGGAGTGCTTTTTTTTTTCTCTCGCAGGGTTGGAAGCAGACACAAACACACACATGCACCCTCTACTCTAAACATACATGCACACAAACACAGTCACACACACGTCGTCCTCCCATCTACAGCCAAGGGAAGTAATGAAAACAAATGGCAGAGTTCTATTCCCGCTGGGACCTGAGGAGGAACTTAGTCATCAAGCTAATTTTATTCTTGTCTGGCCCAGAGACTCCATTTCCTCTGGGTGTTTTTACAAACGCCGGGCTGCACCACGCCATCGGCCAGTGATGGATATGAGGGCCTGATGGCCGGATGGCAGATGCTGGCCCTGTAACTCAAGCTCCAAACACTTGCTGATGACCCCCCTTGCACCCTGTACGTTCCTCCCTCAATGCAATGTTGCTGCTTGGATGTGCATATGCAAACTTGTACTTTCCAAACAAACTGTACTTTTATTTTCTAGCCTGATATATAAAGTACTATACAGAACCAAGAATACAGTCAGCAATGATTATTACTACGGTTCATTACAAAGGACAATTTTCTCATCCCTTGCTGATTTTTATAGACATAATGTTTTTCCTCTAGTAAAGCTAATCTGACAGTTCTGACAGACTTTCTATCAATCTGCTATTGTACTTCTAAAAATCACTTTCTGTCGCTATTTGGAAAAATAAAGATTAAGAAGTACAAACAACATAAATATACCCCCCTAACTGTAATCTACCACTGTATGTTAGGGCAATACATTTCAGCAAGTACATTAGGTGCATTAAAGTGGGAGCCAGCTATCCTAAACAAATCAGATGTAGTTGAATGTGTAAAGTCATTAGTTACAGTAAGTCTGCTAATCATGTACATAGGTTATGACCTCTTTCATATTACAAAATTGTGGGTACGTCTGATTACCTCCGCTGTTGCTTCCCTTGTATGTTTCCAGCAAGAATCACGTTACAGGCGGCAGCAAGTTGTAGGTTAGAAGCTTAAGCAGTGAGAGCTCTAATTTCTGCTGCAGGCTACTGAGCAGACATTTCAAAGGGCTGCTTAAGTCTGCAACAAACTAATTTATCATGTAATTTGTTTATAGACTTTTTATCTCAGTCATACAGTACAGGAGTTTCTAAAATATAAACAGGAACTTTTTTGTTTGAAAATGTTTTAGCACACGATCAAAACATGTTACAATGTAAAGTGCTTGTTCATTACAAAATAGTAAACCTTGTCCTCTCTTCCTCTTTAAAATGTAATGTTTAACAGCATATGCTACCATCTATTTCCCTGAGATTCAGGCATAATAAATTGTTGCACTTGGTCTAAAAGGCTCTGCAGAACAGGGAGCATATTCCTTATAATGGTGTAGATTAATAATGAATGCTAAAAACTCTAATTTTGCCCGAAGTTGTGGCTCAAGAGGGAGGGGGCATGTCACAATGCTTCATTGGGTTAGCTGGATTAGTTGGATCATCATGCCATCATTGCTCGCACCACAGTCCCATTCTGCGACATGTGCACAGCTGGTAGCAGAGGACACTTGGGACAAAGCAGAAAGAAAGCCAAATGGCCTCCTGTTACAACTCCTCTGTTACCAGCTTAAAGACCTCATTCCACTGCACCCTGCATGGATTATTCAGTGACTGTACCCTTTTAGTCTTGGCTGTGGCCCGCAACAGCAAAAAGAATATTATTGTTGTTGATTTGTTAGTATGCAACAACTTTCAGGAGAGAAGGGGAACATTAAAAAGCAATTAATATGCTGGAGTGCGAAGGAAAAGAGGAGTCGCGTCGGCCTCCAGTGGGACTGGCGTTATCTGCAGCATGACCTGAAAATGCAGAAAACATGGAAAAGATAGCTTGTAGTGTGACTTCTGCTCATCCCTGCAGACGGATGACTGACGGGAGGGAGAAAGGGACAAACAAAGGCAGTTTACGATCAGCATAATCAATGTGACATCAGCACAGCAACAGAATGCGCGGGGAGTGGAGTGGAGCAAGGCTTGAACACAAGTTGCTCTTTTTAATAAAAAAACAACTTGTTCCTTTGCGATTACGCCTTCCGGATTTTTGCCTGAAGGAAGTTTTTCTCAGGCTTTTACCACCCGTCAAAGAAGCCTTAACATCATGGCAGGATATCAGTGGCACCCACTTTAAAAGCAATCAAGTATGCATTTAAATTTCAAGCTGACAGGCTCAGCACAGGCCCTCCGTGCTTTATTGTGAAGAAAGTGCTTCTCCTTCTGTTTCTCCACTTGAGTGTTATCCACAACTCATCATAAAACGGGGACCCTGGCTTGAGATTAAAGGTATCTCACATTACCTGAATGGACCCAACATGAAATGGCATTAGAAGTAGAATTAGATTTTCTGTAAAAAGCATGTAAGCATCTTCACGTTTATTAGTGGTGTATCTACATGTATGGTGGAGCTCTCATCTGGGCAGGGACTCATGGGAAATTTGCCAGCTTTCAACACATACACAATAGGTGGTGTTCTGCTACATAAAGCACTTACTCCATGTTTACTGAAGTACCTTGTGCCCCAAGTAATCATCACCAATGTTCAAAAGTGTTTTTGCAATAGTTCAACATGATGAGGTTTTTCCAGAATTTTCATTTAAGCAGTCTATGACCACCTCCACCCCCTCTGACACACACACACACACACACACACACACACACACAAATACAGACAGAGGTGTTTACGAAACAACTCCCGACTCTTTCACCATTTATTTGGTCCAAGGCTAAGAAGAGGAGGAGGACGTTACTTGTAGTGTTAACCACTCAAACCTCACATGCTTCTTCCCCAACAATAAAGAAAGAGGAAATCAATTTTGGCAGTGTTTCTCTCTGTAGTGGGCATGGATTATTTGAGAACAACCAAGGTAAATGTGCCCAGCAACATTGAAGGCCTGCAAAAAGACAAACACTGTGAGAAGCATTGAATTGCTAACCTTGGTCTGAATACCATGGTAACAGGGCACATAGAGCTGATAGTGATATTTTAAATCCAATCCGGACTAAACAGCTAAAAAACTGATTATTACAAATATTGGGAAATGAATGAGGAGAACATTTATGGAAAGCCCCACATAGGTTCATCATGATTGTGTTGCAAAGTGAAGGGATTGTAAACACAAGTCCTACTACAAATCTAAATCTTGACAATCAGTACACTCAGTACACTTGACACTTTCAGCTGAATTGAATTGAATTTTATTATATATACATAGCGCACATTCACAAGAATGTTATCTAATTGCACTTTATAAAGTCTAGACTGTAGTCTTGTAATATCATGTGTATTTTTAATACTGGCACAAGCTACACAATATCCACCAGGGCTTCAATCGTAACATCCAACTAAGCTCATGGATGACTATTTTCTTTTTTTCCTCCTCCTAGCTACATGATGTGACATGTGTTGGGCCTGTGCACCAAAGCCCAGGTGTCATGGTAGCTACATGATGGCTTTTTCCTGCTACAAAACCCGTTCATCATCCAAGAGGCCTGTTGGGTTTTATCTCTGCCTGGCTTACTTTGAAGCACTTGATCCTCCGTCATGTCTGCCATTTGGGGCTCATTGTGTCACGGAAGAGGTCACAGAGAGGGCAGTATCGCTGGCTGCTCTTCCTCCTCCATTCATCTTAGTCTGCCTGGACACCGCATTCCCTGTGATATTAGATAGACAGAGGGACGAAGAAACAAAAAAATATATAGAAAGGTGGAGAGTGAAGGGAAGAGGGAGCTGACAGACAATGCTAGGCAGAGTTGAATCAATTAAGGCACATCAAATCAAGAATTCATGCACGCTGAAAGTGACAAATATTGGCTGAGGCGGTCAAAGCTGTCAGGGCCTTGACGTAGCTTCATCACCCCCATCATCAGCACCAGGATTGTCATCATCATCATATTTCTCTTTCTCTCTCTTGCTGGCGATGTGTGTGTATAAGACAGAATTTCAATTGGACTGTTATTCTATTTAGGAATTTTAGAGTTATAATCTCAGGAGTGACACATATTATAACATAGCATTTGCTGAAATGGGATTTCCATAGCATATTTTTGACCTCTAATTTATATATTTGTGGTCATACGTATCCAGCATGCCAAGCTCTTGTCCCTTATAAACGCTGGTTTTACAGTGGCTCCACTAAAAGCCATTTTCACCCCTTGTTTTAACGCTCACTGAATCAACGAAACATGTAAAAGGAAAACTCTGTGTATAAAGGTAGGATGCTATAAATCAGACCAGGCGCTCAGATCCGAGCAAATTGTCGAACTCAAAGTATCACCCATTACAAAGTTTGTGGGAGTTATAAACCCCTTTCTGCCCCCAGTCTCCCCTTACTCCTCTGGGTCAACCTGGTGTCGTCAGCTGGCGAGAGCATATGTCTGACACCTACATCGGCCTGTCTGTCTGTCTTTCTGTCTGCTTCTCTCTTCCCTGCCCTCCTTGTCTGCTCTCCAACCCCTAACACTCGTGTCACTGTCCCTGTCGGCTGTGGCCCACGTAAACATGTTGCGACCACTTGATATGTTTGTACGGGGATTTGGGGATGAACATTACCGTGTTTTGAGAGAGGAACATCTGGCGGGGGGAAAAGGTTACAGTATAGGGATACCACCAGAGCCAGAGCCCTGTGCAGAATTCCTTCCATCAGATAAATCAAGCCAGCAAGTCACTGCGAAACAGGAGGGGCAGGGGAGGGATGAGAGGAAGGGAAGGGACGTTAACTCAATCCTGCCTGAGAGGAATGGAGTGCTTTGTAAAAGATGGCCTCTGTAAAATGGCCATCTTTCTTTTGGTGTGCTAGTCTCTCTCTGCTTGTTTTTCCCTACCCTATTTCTTTCTAAAGGATGGAGGAGGACGTTAAACCAAATTACAAAAAAACACATTTTCTCATTTTATCTAATCATGCAGCTAGTTTTGATTTTACTTCCAAGTTTTGAAAACTGCCTCTGAAATATATGCCTCCACACCAATACAATACACACAAATGGAATTTAATTTGTGGTCTTCATAGCATTGGGAAATTACATTTAAAAAATGTGTCCAGAATTAGTTCCCCAGTTGCTGATGTCACTATCAACAGTACTAAGTACTAAGACACTAATTCTGGATAAATTTTTTTTTTTTTAGAAAGTAGTTCCAGATGAACGAGGACATTGTTTTGGGAAAGAAATCTTCTATTGATTTATTTTATATAATTGTTCAATGTTGTGAGGACCCCAAACAGACCGTTACTGTATTGGAGTGGAGGCAGAAATCTCAGAGATTGTTATCTTACAACTTTTTCTCATGTCTCACAAGTTTATCTGTTTATTTAAGTGGACCAGACCCCCTCAACATTTTTGGCACATCGCTGACCACTTTGATGGTGTCACAAAGAATGTTTCATTGCTTATGGCCTCCTAACACTCACTCTTCAACAGGCAGCTCTTAGGGGATGAGTCTGGAGTGGCTACTAGGTAGGGCCTCGAGTTCTTTTAATTGATCTACTTTTCTTTTGATGTTCTGTTTGGAATATCTATGTGTTCTTGTCGGTCCAGGAAAATTGAAGCATACAATTATATCAACTTTGTACCCACTTGTATGATGTATGTTTATTATAAATAGTTTATTATTCATAAACACTAACAAATGTCCTTTCTCAGGCCCACTGTAGACCAATCACAAATATGTCCATGGACTTTTTAGATCGCTGATCCCAACAAGCACTGGCCATCATAATATCCCTCCATCCATCTCCAACTCTCCCTCCTAAGATCACTTCTTTCCCGTCATGTCAAGGGAACAGAGAAGAGCGGCAGGGATGAGTAAAGCACATGTCAGGAGACGTAAGGGCTTCTGTGGTGGCCGACGAAATGTAGCTGTCAGAGGAAATGCTGTCAGCGCCGTGCCCTATCAAGGGCATCTTTTTGTCTCCTCCTCCACTGTTCCTATCATCTGTTGCCTTGCTTAATTACACTACATGTACACTACTACTGCTATTGTCAGGGGCTTGACGTGGTTGCACTCTTGGCATGCATGCAGCCAAGTTTTGACACAGTGCCCTGGAGACTGCACTGTGTTGTTTTGATGTGCTGTTGAAAGCTTGTGTGCAGAGGCAAGTGAGATGAAATCAAGAAAGGGGTCATGTTTGCTCTTTGTCACTGAAAATAGTAAATAGGAAAATTGGTGTTTTCTGGGATTGTGTGCACGCATTTATGTGTATGTTTGTATGTCAAAGTATGTGCACTTCCCGGCATGCTTGTGTACACACTTGTCACACTAAGATATAGCTCCTTGGTGTTAACTCACTCCTAAATCAAGATGTTCTACTCAAGTTTCAGACTGGAAGAGTCAGGTTGTACTCAGGTTTCCTGGTAATGTAATGCTCTAAATGCACAGTTCATTCTTAATGCAAAATACCTGCTCAGTATGTGTGTATGCATGCATAGTATTTTCAAATGTGTGTGTGTGTGCAAATCTGCACTAACACAAGTGGTACATGAGGGCTAGCAGTGGACGCATACTTCACACCCTAGATTGACCAGGAAGTAGTTGACAGCTCTCAGTGCCCTGGCCTGCCGCTAATTTCTCCACTTCCTTCCTGCTAGCCTAGCTTAGCATCAATCACCTCTCTCCACTCGCAGCGCTAGTGCAAACCAATTTCCTTAATGCTGATTGCACTGTAAACCAACTCTCCTCACTCGCTCTGGCTCTTGTTCCGTTTTGCTCGTTCAGTCTTTCTTTCCTTCCACAGCTTCCTCTTGAATTGACAAAACAATGATTCAACTCCTAAAAGCTTCTTAGCAGGAATACATGACTGAAAAAGACTCCCATAGATTCTGCTTCTATTTTTATGATTTCCAACTATTATACTCAGTGTATGTCAGTATCATGTAATGTTCAGTTAAAGGCTATACATTCATAAACTATAAACTGTCATTGGCATTACATGAAGTCAATCTATGTAGAATGCAGAGGGCTCAGTGGACGAGTGAGATAGGATCCCTGTTTCCCGCTGAGGCATGAGAAATTCCCTACATGTTTCTCAAGTTTTGGAGTCATCTTCATCTCAAGAGGAGGCTAGCTATTTCTCACCTTTTCTTATTCTGTACATCCGGCCCTCATCTGAGGTCAGGAACTGTGCCAGAGCATGTGTTTACATGTGCCTGTGTGTGCTTATAATAAGGCAAAGGCTGTGAGGTCCCCACACTGAGACAGACAGGATTCCTCTTGCTATAGTGACACAAGGGATGACAAGTAAAGTAGATCACTTTTTAAATGCCTCTTAATTCGTTTTAATTTTTTTTGATAGCATCATGTTGGACTTAACCACTAAACATCATGAGATGTATTTTGTTAGTGCTGCAAGTAGACAAAAGTATATCTTACCATGAGAAGAGTTAGTCCTGAAAACAGCAGATATCATGTCTCACCTCATCAATGTCATTCCTGCCAATTATGGGATTGAGTGCCAGAATTCTCTGCCACCACACCCTTTAACACAGCTTAGGCCTTTTGACGGACAGAGGGAGAATTAACACCACATCAGTTTAAACATTTTTGCATGTGCAAGCAAATGATATCTTTCATGTTATTTTGTTTTGATAATAGTATTCATAGGTTTGTTCTGCATGATTACATCTATTATGATAGAATGCTAAAATTCAAGTAATATGGAAGAGCCATGTCTAAAACAAAACATGCACCTTTTAGCATGTCAGCTGTCATTTATGATGAGATTACTGCCTTTCTTGCCTTGGGGAAGATTTGTGTTTCACAAATTGTTTGCTAATTTTCACAGATCATGGCATTTCAATGCAAACCTGCTTGAAGTGTAAATAAGTGAACTAATTTGTCGAGCATTTTTATCCAATCCAATCCAACTTTATTTCTAAAGCATATTAAAAACAACATACAGTTCTCATGCCGGATTAAATGCCAAGGAATACAAATGTGTTTTAAGTCGCGATTTAAAAACCGGAAGTCTGGGGGCCAGTCTGACATGAAGATTTTTAAACTGTGGTCATATAAAATGTAAAGAACAATTTGAAAAAAACACTGAAAACCCCCAAAACATAGATATCTACAAAGAAGATAATGAACGGATAAATATTGCAAATGAAATTGTTAACGAGTTCTAAGCCTAATTGACACTCAGAAGATGACAGGATGACATGGATGTTGCTCAGAATGATCTCGGAATGAAAAAACTTTGTAAATGAAGGTTAGAAAACACACAAAAAATGTATTTGTAGTTTGGCTAAATGTCCTAAACACTCCACTTTATTCCTCTGATTCTGTATACTTTGGTTTGTCTGCTTTTGCTTTCGAACTCTGAGTAAGCGCAACCGTGTGTGTGAAACTCTTCCAGTGGCAGGCCAGTGGCAGGCCTTTCGCAGTAGAGAGATTGATGAAGTGCAGTGGCCTGGGGGCCAAGGGAGAAGTAGTCCCCTGCTGGGACTTCTCTCTGGCCCACTGAGCACACCACAGCCACACAGGATACATCGCTCAATCTGCTGCTGGCACACACACACACAAGCTCTGCACTGGACAACATAAGGGCTGGATGGCTAGGAAGAAATCGTAGCTGCGTTTACTCTTGTCCTAATGGCTGATACAGAGTGGTTCATGTTTCAGCCTTGCTCCAGGGCCCACCACTGACATGCTGCTACATTATGTTGTCTGTGTTTTATTTGGCCCTGTTTGGTATAGTGTAGTGGGATAGGAAGTGGGGGTGGGGGGCTACAATTGAAGGACCAGCAGGAGGGTCACTCCAAAACAAACAGTAGGAGGCTGGTGCCTGGTGTGCCTTGCTGCACACAAACTGCTGTGTTACGTGTACTCCAAGTCACAGATGGAGCAATTTTGTCACTGTGTTTGTGTGTTTTGAATGTGTGGTGGGATTTACAGTGTAAATGTCAACAGGTTCAGCTTCCAAAATCATCTGGGTGTATAGTCTCCATTGTATACTGTGTCTGTTCATGTAATGTATAAGTGTTTAGGGGAGGGGGGCACAAATGCTGCACGGTGTTGGGTGGCATGCACGTCACATTGGGCTGATAGATGGGTCAGATTGCCGTGACCAGGATGCCGCAGCTTTCAATGCACTGCTACGACCATGAGCACTGCTTTCTCCACTGACTTGTCTGAGACCTTCCGGACTGGCGACATAGTCTGAGAGATTCCCAGAGAAAGCCCCTGATGCATACGCATGCTTGCATGCTGACACACACACAAGCAAAAGTAGAGGTTGGGTGGCCCTGACAAATTACCCACATCCCCGGCACTCTGGTGTCTCAGCATGGGGTAAACTCAATGGCCTGGTAGAAGCTGGGTGGATAAGTGGAAGGTCAGGGAACTGAGTGGAGAGGGCAACCAAAGTCCATGTTTTCTCTACATAAGGTATAGAGGAGGAAGAGTACCTGGGCCAGAAAGCATGCATTTATTTAAAGTCTCTTTATCCAATCTATCACCACTACCTGTGCTTTCTGGCGCAGGGGGCATGTTTATGTGTGTGCAGGCATACGTGTGTGGAGCAGTGACGGCCGGTGTTCCAGACTGCAGGGAGAGGATTAGGAGTCTGGAATGCAAGACACTCCTTGACCTCAGTGCGACCTTTGAGGCTAAATCCCTTGCCCATATCTGTCCCTCATGGGTCATGATCCAATTGGTAGCCCCTTTAGAATGCTGACCCCTTATGCACCTCATCACTCAGTCTGCTTGAAACATCTCCATTCACGACAGATTGGCCTAAGCTAGCCTGCTAGGATAACAAATGGAGGATTCTAGTTGTAGACCAGTTCCTCAGGGCATGAGAATAACATTTCAAAGCTTAAAATTCAGAGACATTTTCGTTAATGCAAGCTTACTTAAGGAAATAAATAAAGATATCACTCTTGTTCTGCCTTTCAAGTGTCCATGTACACCTAAAACATAAATGAAGCGTTTCCCTTTTCCCTATTTTGGAGGCCTGTATGCCATTCCATTTGCGAGCGTGTCAACCAAGAGTGACGTTAATGGAGGTGGAGAGGAACGAACGCATCAGAACGGCGGGTGAGTGGCAGTGACACTGAGCAGCAGCAAAGAGCTGCATGGCGAGCAATAAGAGAGGTTCTCTTTCACTTCAGTCCCATATGACATGGCTGACTAGAGACATGAGAGACAGATGGGTGCTCTGCTTGCTACTGAGGCCCCCTGAATAAAATATCATACTTCTGATTAATTTATATTTCATCTGCATAGAGAAATACATTATTGTTTTTAGATGCGGTTCAGATGGCATCTATTGTTGATCCAGGTCCATTCATTGAGTTGTCCATTTACACTTTAGATGTTTATTATTATTATTATTAAATTATTAAATCAGTGATCATTGAGAGAGATAAAGCATTACAATATTCACCAAATGCAATGGTTTTCTGTAATGTTCTATAGGTCATACTCAAGTCTTTGTGCTAAGCTAAGCTAACCTTCTTCTGTCTGTGGTTCATATTTAGCATACAAACAAGAGAGGGGTAACAATCTTTTCATCTAACTCCTGCCAGGTATATGAATATGCTTATTTCCCCAAATGGCAAACTATTATTTTAAAACCATTCAATTACCTTACCTCTGCTGTCGCCTAATTTTCTGTTGCCGTCTCTCTCTTACTCTGCCTCATTCTCCAGTAATGCTATTTTACATCTACCTGATTTGTGTGTTTTTCTGCCATAGGCTGATAGTTAACCTGAGTATCTTCCACTGATAGTAATCTTTCATTTAATAACATTTTTTAGTAACAAATAGTAATTTTACTTAAACTGCTTTTGTGGCATGATACTGAAAACTGACTCATACAATATGACATGTATTTTTTTTCATATGTCACCTATTATTTCACTGGTCAACAAAAGCAAAGACAATAATTTTGTGGAGCCAAAGGAAATACTTTATCTAGAGAACATAATGCTCTGATGGTCACCCGCAGATGGTTGTGATGGCTTCCCATTAGTTAATTTAGAAGAGGGAAGATGGCTGGAATCCACTGCTAATGTTAGGGTTATCTGGAGTTAAATGAACATAAAATTTAATTAGAATGGGTGTAGAAGGAGGAGAGATTTAGGAGGGCAGGACAAAGTGACATGGTCAATGTTTACATCAGGAACCTGTTATGGTGTTGTGGCAGCAAGGGTGGAGGTAAGGAGGGGGTAAAGGAAGAAAAGCGGTGGTAGAAGCTGGTCAGTTGTGAATCTAATGTGTGTGGTAAAATATCACACAGAGTAATGCCTTCATGCAATCAAAAAGACAATGTTTGCTACCAAGACAGCAACTATATTAGTGTCTGGTCATGTGGAGTGACTTTTGATAAAATATTTGGTTAAGAAATTAATTATTAAGTTATTGAAGAACAATCAGAAAAGCTAGAATTAGTGTTGTTCTTTTGCCCTGTGTTGTCTATGACTTTATAAAAACTGTGTGAGTATGTTTGTGCAAATGAACACACATGATTGCGTTGTCTCCAGTGTAAGGCTGTCTCTCTGTGCATCTGTCTCACAGGAGCATAAAAGCAGCTGTGAGGAGCCTGGAAGGTCTCCCAGCTCTGCCCCTCACCTCTGTCACATCTGCCTGCTAGTGCCATCAAGGTGCGTCAATCGTCCACCCTGGCATCTCTTTACCTGTGGCACTATGCTTCACCTTGCTGGCTAGCACGCTTCTACCCTCCCCCATTCCTCCCATCTCTTGTTCCTCAAGGCATCTGTCACTCACCTGTCATTTCTTTCATCAACTCCTGCCTTCCTCCTACCTTCTTGCACCAGCCTCGGCAAAGGCGGGAAGGGAACCACCGGAGCGAAATGGGGAACACTTTGTCCCAGTTCCAGGGTTTAGCTGCTGCAAAGGATGACGCATCGGGGAGGTGTTGACTGGCCACAGCATAACACTTAAGCAGGTTTCTCTATGGAGGCACTGGATTTTGGAGAACGTATGATTTAAATGTTTGACACACTTGAAGGATATGACATTTTCCATATGTGACAGAAATTCATAGGTTTGTTCTGCATGATTACATTTATTATGATAGAATGCTAAAAACCAAGTAAAATAGATGTCCTCTGTCCTGAATTGAGATCAGCTGTCACCAGGTCTGCAAATGTATTCCAGTTATAGTTATATACTGTATATAACTCCTGCACCAGTTGTTTCAAGACATACACCATTAAATGTATTGCACTTGTCATGCTGTGATTGTAATTCTGATCGTTTGCTAAAGTGTAAGATGAAGATAATCATGAAGTCCGTGAGATGCGGTTGAAAGTTCCAGCAAAAGCGAGACCCTGAGTTTAGATTCTTTTCTCAACCTACTGTTTCATGTTGTTGTTGTTTAATTATTTCTATTAAATAACAATAATATTAAAAAACTATGAAGATCCATTTTTCGACCACAAAGATTTTTCATAATTAAGCAAAATCAGCTAAAATCTTTCAGTAAAAAACATGTCAGAAGGAAACAGAATGTGGACGTCAGTGTTATATTATTGAGGTGTCATTCATCATTGTTTCTAGTCATGTCTCCTCCATATAATCCTTTTATTGTGAGAAAAACATTTTTCAGTCTCTTTTTCCTAAGCACCTAGCAAGATATCATGTTCAATTTAGGATTTTCCTCATCATTTCAGGAGACCAAGCAGCACACACAGGTACACACATTGATTCCTCATACCCCTGGCAACTGTAAACAAACCTTACACCTTACTTTTCTGAGATTTTGTTGGTGGCCTCAGGGTCTTTACTACACTTATGAAAATGATCAAAGCAATGTAACTCCTCAAGGCTTAAAAACATCACCAGCAACAAATTTGTCTTCACTAAACTGACCACACAAGAAAAAACTATTGACAGCCTTGCTTGAATTCCAGTCCTACACTGTGTGTGGAAAGACCCCACAGGTGAATCCATGATTGAGAGGCTTTACTGAAGACTAACATGTCTTGAGGCAAAGAGAAGGAGGGGATAGTTCCCTCCTAACATATGTTTTTCTTTCCTTTGGAAAAAGTGTTGCATTTTCTTGGAGTCTCTGCAGAACGGTAAGTCTCACATGAGCTGGGGAGAGGCTATTTCAGCTATCAGTGGTTTCTACAGACCTATCGTGAGTACTGTCTGAAATATTGCACAAATAACGATCAAAGCAGCTCCTTGCTCTGGCTGAGCCCAGACAGTAAATCCAGCCTGGTGAGGGCCGACAGTGATTTTGTTTCACATTTCCGCCCAAGACACAGCCACATGCAAGGAAGAAGAGAGTAAAATAGATTTATAAAAAGAGCCCTTGGCTGTGGCCCAAACTCTGGCCATATCAGTTAGGCTTTGCTGCCACGTGGCATATGGTACAAGACAAACTGTCAGCCTTTTCCCCTCCTGTCTGTGCTTGCATAGAGATGACAGGAGCAAGAGCACGTTAGTGTCCCGGCAGCAGGCATCAGGCAGGCTTAGCGGTGATTTGGGGGAAAAGGGGTGAAAGCCAGAGCATCTTGCTGTTGCGAGCAGTGATGCGTCTGCATGGCTGGGCGTGGGGGGCTACAGTGTAGCTGCAGGGGACAGCGCAGTGGCTGCGATTGTGAGGAAACTGCAAATTGATCAAATTGTGGAGGCAAGACTTTAGGCCTATTATCTGGGTCATGTCAATGTCTCTCTGGTCTCTAGTTGGTCACAAGGGCAAGTAGAGTGTGTGTATGTTTGTGTGTAAAGAGCACAAGCTTTAAGAGGCAAAATTGAATTTTTGTACATGTGTGTCTAGTCAAACCTTCATGCACATGTTGTTTACACCGTGCCTCTGCAACAAATAGATCTAACAAACACCACCACAAACAGTCTCCATTAGCACCAGTGTGATACTTCCCAACACTCTGTGGTGAAGGTGAATCTGAGGTCAAATCCTGCAGATCATCAGTCTCAAGCAATTTCAAATCCTTATTTGTCTATCTCCTGAGTTTTCACAATTCTTTTTCAAGTTTACAATGCTGGATACATAAACTATTTAGGGGACAAGTGAAGTTTCCATTTCCATATATGCAATCCGACATGCACGAGTCACATTGTTCCCCTATCAGCAGTGATCACAGCGCCAGCCCTCGATCGGACTTGACTTCAGCAGAGCATATCGTGGCTATTAGCCTAGCATGGTGCGTGATCCCCGTCTTGTCTTGTTGCTGAGGGTGCTGTCCTCTGCAGTGCGGGGACACGTGCATGAGGGAGGGCGTCATCGTCACTTGTCACCACGCTTCAGTCATAGTCCCCCGGAGTTTCGATGGCTCCCTCCGGTCCCTTGTCACTCCACTTGGCTGGAAACAGCTGGTTACCATAGAGGGATGTATGGTACGTGCTGGTATGAAATCCAGTATTGGGAACATCTCATACATATTACATATTACAAGTTTATTTAATATCTCTTTTCATTTTATAATTATAATAATTGTTTGGTATATATATGTATATATATTTATCTTTTCAGCTGTATGTTCATATCAGCTAATGTCAAACAGGTTTGATGAAATCAGCTCCTGAGTCCAGCGACCATATAGCCCAATTCCTTGTAAATCAGCAGTGCTGATATTAGCTGTTGAAGGCTAAATGGCCATTATGGATCCTCAACACTCTGACACGTTGTGACCTGCCTCCTCTGGTGGGGTATGTGTCGCTGTGTGTGGGAAACACATACACACATATACATGCATAGTCGCTCACTGCTCTGTGTGTGGGCCATGTTTGCCACCACTTAGTGACAGGTCAGACTCCCATGGTGTGATCAAACAGCAGCCACAACTCTCTAGAGTTCCCACAACACTCCGCCTGGTGGAGAGTGGACAATAAAAACAAGAGTGGTGGGCTTTCATCACTGGCTTTACCAAAGCCTGGCCTGGTCTTGCTCACTTATTTGGCCTAACTTTGCAAAGGTCAACTAAAAAATGTAAACCAAATCTAGCTGTGTGCTAGGAGTGGCTCCCAACAGCATATACAGTAGACACTGTATTTGTTTTACACTGCATTAATGGTAATCAATAAACTCAACAAAAACATTTCATTTTCACAGCTCTGGTTTTTCTTCCTTTTTGTCTTCACCAATATGATTGCTGAGATCTGAGAACATCTCAACAAGTCCAATCAGGCAATGAAAATGAGTAGCCAAATGATCGACAGGTTTAAACTTTACCCAGATTATCCAAACCACTTAAAAATAAAATAAAATGGGGACAACCAAAACAGCATTAGTGTGCACATGACTATGTTAAGTACCATAGGTCTAAGTTGAACTAGAGGGTCAGTCTGTAATTTGTGATCAATGTTTACCCAACAGACCATTTGGCAAATCATCAGGGATTGAACAATGGACGTTGCAGGTGTCCTATGTTAACGCTCACTATTGATAACTTGGAAGTTTGTTTAAAACCTGTCTGACCTGACTCCTTGTGTTTCTTGGTTCTCCACAGTTGTTTTTAGTGATTTTGCCACTTTCCCAGATCTCAGCAGTTAATTTGGTGTTATTATTTGGCAGTCATTAATAGGAATGACTTTTATCATCTCTCCTGCTACATTCTCTCTATGATACAAATCTTCTTGGGAGCCAGGTACTTGGATCACGATGACAGTACTTTGTTGTATGTCTACCATTCCGGTGCACGTGGCAGATTTATTCTGACTTGTGCAAACAGTGGTGATTAGCTCTATAAAACTTCAGGCTAAACAGGCTGACGGCCAGTCAGCCAAGAGGTATTGTAGTAAGGAGGGGGCCATATCTGGAGCGCTATCAGTCCCAGCCCCTGTCCTCCACTAATGGAATTGTCCTCCACCCCAGGCTGTGTATTACCATAGATCTGTGGGATAGTCTCACTCCAGTAGGAGAGCCCAATGATTTAATAAAGGGCCCCTTTCTGACTCACTTACAACACAACAACATCAAGACGGGCAAGTTCAGACATATAGCAAATAAATAAACAGAGGCTTCCTTTCGGAAATTGGATGTGCAACTCAATCAGTCTGTGTGTGTGTGTGTGTGTGTGTGTGTGTGTGTGTGTTTGTGTGTGTTTGTGTGTGTGTGTGTGTGTGTGTGTGTCTGTCTGTCTATGACCAGGCTGATTATTTAAATGAGCTGTACCTTTTAGTCTATGGAAGAAACCAGAAACGACAGGTAGATCATTGTGTATGAGCCTTGTCAGTGCTCAGTCTGTACTGAATGTTCTTTTTCATTAGTAGCAAAGTGCCTGTTCAGACATTACATATGATATTGTGATGCAATTCTGTTTTAGTTTCAGTTGTTCTTCCAAATTAAGTTTGGATTTAGATTTTTTTGGGGGTGGGGGGTGGAATTGAATAAGAAATATTTGAAAAGGTAGAACACATTTTAGAACAAGAAAAAACTAAACATCTTGGTAACACCCTCCCCCATTTCTCATGTTTAAGCACTATATGAACATATAGTGGGTTAAAAAATAGTTATTAATGTGCATATGCTGCATTTAAATGCTAAATAGTCAAGGTTAAATTAAACACCTTTTATATCTGTGTGATTTAGTATGTATTATTTACTGTGTATCTGTAAACACATCCCTGGTGTATAGAAACACCCTTCTTTTCTTACTTTTTGTTCAGCTGGCAGACTGCCAAGGGTGAGTGACAACTAACAAAACAATAGGCTACAGACAGTGACATAATGCAATTTAATCCTTTCCACTTGGAATCGATTGTTACACCTTGGGGTGCAACACTTTAAGATTATGTTGCTTCATCCAGGAGTTTAATATATTATTTTTGAAGAAGCAGCACATTTTTGCTCCTTCTCTCATTGACTCCAACAAAGCAGTAACCACAATCTTGCTGTCAGCAGAATTTGGACTGTGTTTGGACCAGCTTTATTACATCAGTGGTGTGAAAGATATGGATCGTCTTGGAGTTAAGAATCAATTACTTTCTTCTTTTTACATTTGCCCTAAGTTTTTATTCACATTGCCCAGCAGAATTATATATGTCTAGTGAGAATTAATCTACTTATTTAATCCCCATGTTGTTCAAAAATTCCACTCACTTCAAGTTACAAGCACAGTATCATATTAAGTTTTGGTGGCTCCACACTAAACACTAATTCTGCCCACATAACTGGGGCTTATATAGAGACATACCAGTGCAGCATCTGTGTGGGCTGGGCTGGCGGGCAGCCGATGGGCCTCTGGCTACATGTTACGAGCTCCTGGACCATGGTGCCATTACCTCCACACACACCTAATGAAGTTATAGCAGGGCTGGGGCTATAGGGCAACGACTCCCTGTAGATTGCCTGCCATGGCCCACACACACTGAAACACATGCACACACAAGTGTACACACAAATGCATGCATAGACACACACATGTTCAGTGAATAGTTATGGTATTTGCAGGCCTGCGTGCACTACTGCGTGGTGAATGAGGCAAGCTCCATTCATTCTCTAAACAGCCCCTCCTCTTCTCCCATCCCTCCTTTCCTTCTTCCCTAAATTGGAGAGTTGGGGTAGATTGATGTCTTATCTGTCTATCTGTCTATGATGTCTAGTGGGTGGCTAGGTATAGTCTCACTGTCTCTGTGCCGTGGTAAACACACGCTAAGTCCCCTTGACCACCCTGGAGCACTCATTGGCTAACTCTTAAAAAGCCCAGGCAACACAATTATCTTTTATGACCTGCCAGAAAACACTGACTGTGGGGAGGCTATGGAGGTCCACATTCGGAGGAGGGACACAAGTTGTCACCCGAGTCCCTCTGTCCTGTGGAACAGGACCAATGAAAGTACCTTTTACTTTGGCACTTTTGTGTTTCTCTGGTATCTTTCAATCAGTTTTTTTTATCTTTCTGTCTCCCCCTTTTCAGTATTTGTGTTTGATTAATATTTAATTCACTGTTTCATGCTCCAACTCTTAAAGCTAGCCCACCAGAGGTGACTCCGTACTCTGAACTCCCTGTACATAGTCCTTCATTCTCCGTTGTACACCTCTGCTCATTCTCAAATTTGATTTTAAAATGTCACATTTTAGAACAAATAGGAAATTCAGATTTACATGCATGCATGCGTTCGGGATCTGTAAAGTTTTATCTTTATCTGTAAGTCCCATAATACTAAAAACTATTTCTATCAACCTTTGTTGATCTGTTATAATGCTTCTTTTAATTTCAGCTTTTTTTTTCAGACTTACCATTAAGAGTTTTCAAGCTTTTTTCACGATATTTCATGGAGATGCAAAGTAATGAGATATTCAACCAGTTCACATGCACCTTTTAAGACTTAATTGGAGTAAATTCTGATTTTGGTCCTATTTTAATGTGTCTTTTTTACTGTTTTCCATATATAATGCTTTGTCTTCTTTCTTTTACTAACTTAATTAGAATTCAAATTGTCTGTCTCAGTAACAATATGTGATGTCTGCATATTTTCTTATCCATTAGTCATCTTACATAAATGGCTAATACAGTACATTAAGCCAAATGAGGGATGGGGACAGCTAGTTCCTCATAATTCCCTCATTGCCCTGCATAGAGACTGTCTCTGTTGTAAGAGTAGTCAGCACTGTAAATCAGTACACTGGGGTTGGTCAATATATATGGGCTTCACCTCCCCTAACTGGTGTACAGAGGCAGGAGCAGGAGGTAACTTACAAGAATGCCAGCTATCAATTGCTAAAGACCCCCCTCCTGCTCATCTCATTAAAGGGCAGATAGATGGACCTGCTGGCTCCAGCAAGACCATCAGAAAACGGCCATCAGGAAACTACACAGACCACAGGAAGTTAGAATGGTTGACCAACCAACTCTAGATAAGATAGAAAAGATTTAGATTTGTGAGTTGATTGTGGTGACTTTTTTCAGTAATGTTCTATGGTGATTTCACAGCATTTTTATTCATTATTTTCCATTCTTTCTTTTTTAATGCATTCCAGCCTACTTACATTGACCAACACTATTCTTTGATCATTTTCCTCTCTCCCACCCATCCTCACTATTTCTCTTTTTTCACTCCCATGAAGTACTTACTGCTGCTTAGTGCTTTGTGCCAGTGTCAGAGATTAGATTTAGAAATAAACTCAGGTCTCCCCTAATTAACAGCAGCCTTGATAAGTCATGACAACCCCAAGCTGAAGCTGCAGAGTTTCCAATGGTGGAAAATAACTAAATATATTTACTGAAGTACTGTACTTAAGTGCAATTTTGACAGACCTGTGCTGAGAGTATTTTCATATACTTCATATTCCATTACATTTCAAAGGCAAATATTGTACTTTTTACCCCTCTACAAAACTTTTATTGAACTTACAATTCTATACATTGTTAAAGATTAAAAAATCCAAATTTTTCAGCTCATGAACTCTTGAACTCTCTAAAAAATCTGTGTCACATTGGGGCTTTGTCATGTTTCTGATGTCAATGAGTATATTACGTAAATTACATATGTAAGTTAAAATAAGTCAACGCTGACTTTTGTTTATTGTACGAGCATGAGCAGCCGTCTCCGGCGTGAAAGTCCTGGAATTTTTCACCCTCCTCCACCCTGACCACTTCTCTATGGGGACTTTGTCGCTCTTCATACTAGGTCACCTGACATTTTTTCTCATTCGCATGGAAAATGACACGCCATCTAAATGCCATGAAATAGCATGCGAATAGCAAAAAAGGTGTTGTGATAACACACAAAAATACTTAGGACATTGCTATGTTATTCATAAGCCATTAGGTGATACCAGCCCTAGCGGGGATATGCACTGTTGTAGTGGAATAAATGTGTTACACTTCATCACCTTAACATATGAAACACTCTTGACAGAAACCCCCTCAAATCTTCACCTCCAAATTTTCTTTTAATGCATTACATTGTTTGTGTTGCTACATGACAATGCAGCTCTCAATGCACAAATTATATTCTCTATTCTCTATTGTGTTTATCATGGTCATGATAACCGAATGTTCCTCTGACCTTTTGTTGCTGTCCACTGGCAACAATCTTTCCAGATAATATCCCTGATATCAGGAAAGCTGGGGCCTTCACTGAAGGACCCTTATTGTAGTGATGTGTGCATATGGAGGCCGTACGACTGCAGGGGAACCGCCGGGTGCCTGTGTTGGTGTATCGTATGGGACAGGAGATGTCACACCAGGGCCTTAACATGCCCACTGATCGTCCCTGTAGAGAATAAGGATAAGGGTAAGGTCTGACTCCGACGGGGCCCCAGGCCCTGAGTACAACTGGGGAGCCTGCCTGCAGAAGCTGGTGTGCCTGTTTACCATCTTACCAGGGGTCCCCACAGTTGGCGGCAGCGCCTCGTCTGCACGGACTAGAAATGTCTTGTGAGTACGGGCAAACACGCTGTGAAGACAAGAATATGGAAGCTGACAGAAATAAACGCGGGTTGGGGGAGAGGCGAGAGGCAGCGAGGGAAAGGGAGATGCAGCGAACGACGGGGGTCCCGAAGTGCTGAAGAGATCGTGCTGGCATGGTGGCCAGAGGCCTTTCAGCTGAGTGGGCACCACTACCTCTCCTTTCTCCGTCTGAGGAGCTGCATGCTGGTGTTCAGATGCTGGGAAGTGTGTTTGACACACATACATACACAGTCAGACACCACTGTGGCCCCGCCGCCTGCATTCACTCGCCACTGTGTTTGTCTCCAGCTGTGTGTGCCTGTGTGTTTGCATGGTTTGTGCACTTTCAATCACAGGTATGCATTTATGTATTTAGTGGTGTGCTTGCTTGTGTGTATAGTTATTGTTTATTATGTTCCCTCAGATCAGTCCTCAGGTCTTGGGACCACAGCATCACTTAACTGATGAGATTTCTTACAGTGCCAGCAGGCAAACTGTGTGTGAGACATGACAGACATGATATATGAGTGTGGTGGCAAACTAGATATGGACCTTATATTGGTAGAAACTAAATACATAAGAAAGACAACATAACAAACACATCTGCAGTTTTGCCTAGATGTATATACGTAAGTAGGGCACTGCAATTATTTTCAAATGGATTGCTGGATGAATGTGCAAGAGTATGTGTTAGAGGAGATCAGCGTTAATTTGCAACATTGTAAGATGTTTTCAATTATAGTTGGAAATTAAAGTGCTTTAAGCCAAAGAAATGTCAACACATCCTGGATTAGCTAGTTTCTTTTTCCCACTGGGGCATCCAGTCCAGTAGCATGGAGGTAATAAGAAGTTCGGTCTACATCTTGACTTTTTTTCCTCTCTTTTGTTTGCTTTACACTTGTTCTTTAACTCATTCCTCATCCCTCCTAAATTGCTATCTCCATCCACTCATTCTATCTCCAAAAATAGCCTCAGTCTAACCTTAAAAAGTAAAACAACAAAGTGGAAAATAAGGGAAGTGTGCTATAAGTGTCGCGTGAAGAAGGGGAGTGTCATTTATGTGAAAGTGATATGGATAGTGATATAGATAGTGACAGAGGCAGAGTTCTGAGAAGTTAAGGGTCTAACAATAACTCACAAATGCATATTCTTTGCCTTTTCCCTCTTGTTTCTTCTTCCTATTTTGACTTTCTCGCTCAATACTAATGCTAAACACATTTTCTCTCTCTGTCACACTGTGCCTCACACTCTTCCTCTTGCCTCTCTACCTATCCTAAATTTCCTACTTCTCACCCTCAGTTTGGGGGGGATAGCAGAGCAGAGTAGGGCAGAGGTTTGGGGCTGGGGTTAGCGAAAGCGTAGCGGCAATGCAGTAAAGCGATTCTGATTTGTGCCCACAGCCATCAGCGTCACTCTGCTTGGCTTGTCAGTCCGTAGGAGCATCAAAGCACGCTGTCTGAGACTGCTGTCACTAACAGTAATAGATATCATTTCAAAATCATCAGTCCTGCCCATTGTGTCTGGCTCAAGCCAGTGGCTGGGGCCTACCTTGGCCACGGTTGGATGAGCCTACCCCTTGTGCTGCACACAGGGGCCCCGGCGCCGGCCTTAACTGTTGGGTCACGGTCTGATATGTAGACATTCATGGATGGTTAACTCAGTAAATGTGTTGATATGGCCAAAGAGCTGGAGTGAGTGGATGGTTAAGAATATGGTCAGACATAACAGGCATAAGTACTGTCATGTGAGGTGGGTTTACAAGTGTAGAAAAGATTTAGGAAATTTTGTCATAAATGCACCAGCGTCTGATATGGTCCATGTCTGGTTTGGATGGGTCACAACTATAGCTATCACATGGAGGTGTGATGCGCACACATTCACACACACACACACACACACACACACACACACACACACACAGGGTTACACTGTCGTCCTACACCAATCAGAGCCTCTGTAGAGCCACTAATGGCCATTAACCACCCAGCCGGTGGTGCAAAGAATCTGACATCACACGTCACTCTGCATTAGGCCCACATTACGTCAAGATTCGCTCCAAGATAGCTAGGCTTTCTGGCACTGTGTGTGTGTGTGTGTGTGTGTGTGTGTGCATATGTGTGCATATGTGTGCGATTGTGTGCATCTGCATTTTTGAACATGAATGTGTGTTCACGTGTTTGTGTGTGTATCAACGTGGCATTAAGGACGTATAGGTATAATACAAGCAGCCATTGCTGACCTGAACATTTTGTAACTATATAGACATATATTGTGTTTATTTGTGCCATATGTCATCATACCTTTGTGTCTGTTCATTCGCATCTGCCTGTCTTTCTCATTCACTGATGTGTCCTGTCATGCACAGCTATCTAGTTCAACTGTGATGCATATATATATATATATATATATATATATATATATATATGTATAGCATACACACAGATCTAACCCTTTGACAAGCTTGTCATGGCAGTTTATGTCACTTGCCCTGAATGACCACTGTTTATAAAAGCAAAGCATCAATGTAATCAGCATCATCTATGTAATTTGCTAAATACATTTACAATGGCTATTATAGACTCCAACCATAACTAGGCCATCCAAACAGCGCATGACACAGTTTGCTTACAGAAGTGTCAATACGCCACAAGCAAATAATATAACATATTAGTGGGAAACTTCTATTTTGATAAACATTGTGGGATGTACTACAATTTATCCAGTGTCACACTTTGCTAGTTCACACATATATACCAACTTTGTCTACTTATTTGCTTTTGAAAATTAGTATAGAATAATATCTACGAGACAGGGTTGGTGTACACATAGATGCGGGTGATAGCAGTAACATTTTCAAACAAGAGTCTATGTCAACAGCATCTGAACGTCGGTCAACAGAGCCAATGAGATGCAAATATGTGGTAGCTCTACTTATGTGTGCTGATACAGCTGTTGGTTAGATTGCCATCAAAATATGTGTCAGGTTGTTTCAAAATACAAACACATAACATGTGATGTGTATTATCCGTTAAACAACGGCATGTCATTCCATTAGATAACTAATCTTCCCATTTTGCAAGGTCTGCTATTCTCAGTGTTTTTCCAAATGAATAAACTTCAGGTTGTTCAGTTTATTGTTATTTAGATAACACTGCCTTCTGTCTTTATTCAGATTATTAGATAGATTATTAGATTATAAAATAGATTATTTCAGTATATTAAGCTTCATTCACAACTATGAAATCAGAAAGATCAGCTTTGGCTCGGATTTTCTTCAAATGCCCAATTAAGGGATCCTAGAATCTGGAATTCAATTAATATTGATTAATTAATATATTATTCAAGTAATTTTGTAAACTTATCCCTGGGAATTTTAAAATTCCTTGTCAATTCTTAATACATTTCTGTTATATACAATATTGAAGACTCTGGTTTGAGCACATTAGCACATGAACATTAGCACATGAACATTAGCACATGAAAGTGTAGTTAATTTGCTCCTGAAATAAGGTAATGGTGAAATTTAATACTCATGGGAGCTGAACAAAAAGCCTTTTGGCCTTTTGGTTCCTCTTTTGTGATTGTGGGGGGAATTACCACCAGATTGTTAAAGATTTCTTAGATCCAAGTTGTTGTGAAGTCTTTGGCATTACATGAGGAATAAGTGTTTCATCACTGGTCCCCCGAGAGAGATGTGTAAATGAGGTCAGGTGAAAGAGAGAAGAAAAATTAAAGAGAGAGAGAGCGAGAGAGAGGCAGAGAAATGGATGGATGGCTAAGAGAGAGACAGCGAGAGAGAATGGAGATCAACAGTAAGCTGACAGAAAGTGCTTACGACGCACTGCCACTTTGCCTCAGCAGCCCCCATCCCTCCCCACCGCCGCCTTCCACCTCCCCTCTTACATGCTCTCGTCAGCTAATTATCCAGAATTAGAATCTTCTTTCACACCAGTGGTGTCAGGGTGCCTTAGCTTGATCTGTCAAGGCCCCTCATGACTGGGTGCTAAACTCACGACAGTTGATGAGTGCGAAGCCCGCCACAGCTAATTGTAAGTGAAAAGCTGGACAGGACTGACAGTGCAAGAAAGTAAAATTAAAAAAAATAGAGGGGGGGGGGGGGGGGGGGGGGGGGGCTCTTTGTTTAAGGACAGATGAAGGAGGGAGGTTTTGTTTGTGTTTTGCAGGTGGGAAGAGGGTGGCATTGAGAGCTGGTGCCCGTGTTTGATGCCTGGGTGGGTAGTGGGGGGGGTTAAGGGTCCTGCGGCACTGAAATATCTGCTCAGCAAGGAGAATGAAAGATGGAAGGAGGACTGGAGAGAGGGAGGGAGACAGAAGAGGAAGTCAAGTGTGAAAAAACAGGTAGGTGCGATGAAGGAGGAGAACAAATCTTTTCTTTCAGGGCATGTCGGCCAAGATCTTGCTCATCAGCCCTCATGGCCTGTGACCACCATCAGCATGACAACACAAGGGGCAGTGTGTGCATGTGTGTGTGTGTATGCGTATTTATATATTTCTATGTACACTGTTTTTGTTATTTGTATGATAGTATGTAGGTGTCACATGCCTGGACAGTATGCTTGAAGCCTGTAACACATGTCTGTTTATTCTCTGTGTAGAAGCATGGACATGATTTGCATTTTAGTGTGTGGGTGTGTGTCAGAGCCTGTATGAATCAATAAATGAATGCATTGGACAATTTCAGAGTTACATATATTATAAAAATAGATCAGTGGCAAAAAAATTGTTTGTCAAATAATGTGTTTTCTGTTAGTGTATGAGAGCATGTGAGTGCATTTTACATCTCTGTATGCCAGTTGGCCTGCTTTTAATGTCTGTTAATGTAATATTAGGTTGGATGCTTACTTGCCAGGCCAAATTAAGTGTGTCACCAGCACAGGCAGGGCGTGATGTGGCATGATGGGAGGTTGTCACCTGTCTCTTCAGGGCATCTGGGTGTCTAAGGATGGCAGAGTCCATTCGCATCGCACAGTCAGTCAGTCGATGAACAAATTGTCTCATAACACTTTTGAAAATACACACACCCTGAAACACAGAATTAATTTTGTGGAACAACGTATACATCACACATTCATATGAAATGTTACATGTAGTTAATGTAAAGAACTTGAAAGAGTAATTGAGTTCAAATTTGCTTTATGTTAAGTAGCAGTTTTTGTTTTTAAAATGTACTCTTATTAGAAGTGTTCTACATACAAGCTAAACAGATCATCAGAGTTGAGACAAAATATTTACTTTACTTTATTTTATTTTAATTCTTGCTTTTTCTTGGATAATGTGTTTCTCTCTCATTCTGCACCGTATTTGAAAATTGCTCCATTTGCTAAAATATTAGGAGATAAAAATGACGAGAAGCATTCTCAACGAAGAAGTTTGAGTAGAAGTGTTTTTTGACTTATTTTATTTAAAGTCTGTGTTTTATCCCTACACAAAAGAATTGTGTTAATTGTGTAGATAATTCATTGTTGTGTTAATGATTATACCCATTATTTTATAAATCCAGAGAAGCTGTTGACCTTCCATTTATGTGTTTGCTCGAAAGCTAAACAGGCATCCACCAGGATTCAGCAGTCAGCCAGCAGCCTCCACTCCAATAGTACTTTCACCCACTTGAAGACTGGAAACAGCTTTTCTCCAGCTAGTGTAGATTTGTGTGGATTAGGCCTCAGCTCTACAGCCGAGGACTTGGAGAGATTCTGTGCAGAATAGGCCAGGAAGCTGTTTGGAATTGGATGTTGTTCCTCCCCTCTCATTACCCTCAAACCCTCACAAAGGGCACCAAAATCTCCCAGTGCCTTTGAACCTGTGTTTCAAAATGAAAGACATGTCCAATGGAGGGTCTTTTCTTATTCTTCTTTTTACTGAAAGGAGAGAGGGAGAAATTGAGGGAAAAGGGAGCTTTAGAGCCTCATTTACCCTCCTGCTCTACCGCCTTCGTTTTCTTCCGGCCTTGAGCCACTTGTTGGAGGAAAAGGCAAATTTTTGGAAAAATTCCTAGAGCTTTTTTCCCCCCAATCAACCAGCACCCTCATCCCCTGTTTTTGGCAGAGAAGGAGAGAGCAAAAGAGCGAGGGAGAAAGAAAAGCAAGGGGAAACATGGTTAAAGGAGAGGACGAGAAAGAGGGGACTCTGGAGACAGCTGTTGGAGAGGTTAGTTAGAGATTTCCAGCCATTAACTTCAGTCCTAGCCAGCTTGCCCACTTGAAGCAGACAAGGGCCCAAGCAGGCCAGAGCCCCAATATGAAAAGGAACGGGACCCAGCTTGATCTTGTGGGGAAATTGTTTACAAGTGGGACCCTCAATTCCACAATAGAGCAGAGCACAAGAAAGAGGGACAGAAAGAGAAATGGAGAGAAAGGATGGGGGAACGAAGGAAATAGTTTATTGAAAGAGTGAAACAAATCTGCCAAAGCAGGGAGCAAAAGTGAAAGAGCATGGAGCGAGAGTGATTAAGGATGGACCAAAGAGGGCCTTAGACGAGTGCTGTCGTTGGGGGGGTGGGGGTCAGCGCTTGTGACACAATAAGTAGAGGACCTATGGGGGTGAAGGGCAGGGGGGTCTGTCTTTCTCTTTTCAAAGGCAGGATAAACAAGGAAATGAGTCTGTAATCATTTCCAGAAATTGCCTTCCTCTTTGCCTCTTCTCTCCCGGGTCGTCTACCCACCACTGTTCATTAGCAGGCCATGGCCTGATTAAAGACTTTCATTGTCCCAAAGAGAGAATAGGGAGAAGATCTTCAATCCACTGCTGTCAATGTGAGAGTCACATCAGGTATAGCTTTTGTTTTTACTGCCTTCCTGGCAGAGTATTGTCAAAGCTCAATAATCAACAGATTATCTTTAAATGTATATGCAATATTCAGATCTAATGTATCCCAATAGAATATAATTTCCATAAATGGCAAAAACATATTGTCAACAACATACACATGTAATTGTTTGCTTGAAGCAAATGGTGACACCTTAATGGAGATACTGAAATAACTTTGAACTCATTTGATTGCAGAACATTTATTCAATTTAAGCGTGACCTGACAGGCCACTGTGGCTCATCTGACAGAATTCTGAACTGTAATCCATTAATGAGCCATCATATCATTTCCTGCATCTCTCCCTGTCCAGTGGTACAAACCAACACTCTGCAGCTATTAAGGAACACAAGGTACTTTTCTGCTACAAAGAAGGATTCCAGTGCCGACTGCTAAACTCACTGAGCAAACTAAATAAGCTTTTTGCTCAGTAAAATGTAACAGTGGAGACTCTCTGGTCATCTGGGCAGTGTCAATGTTTATGTTTGCATGATGCATCTACATAAGTAATAATGATCACATCATATATTTTATTATTGTCATTATATAATTGTTTAAATTATTTTTGTCATTCTTGAAGCGCTATTTCTGAAACCATTAACCAAACCATTAACACACTGTAAACATTACTATATTTTGCTATACTATTTTGCCAATTGGCATTCCACATAGACACATGTGAAACCACCTTTAGATTATTAGTTCACTTACCTATCAGAGCTTGAGCACTACACGTAAATAGGCCACAGGTAAACATTTGGTTTGGCCAACAACGGAGGCTGATATTGAACAGAGAGTATGGGGGGACATGGATGACGAGGTGAAGAAGGAAGAGGAGGAGAAGGACGAGGTGAAGTAGGATGGGGGAGAAGGAGAGGAAGGAGAAGAGGAAGAGGGGAGAAAAAGGCAGTCAGGACCATAATCAGAGCGACTGTGGTTGACCACACTGTCAACAATCGGATGAGCCTGAGGGAGGCTGGGCAACAGGTTCAACCAAATCTGAGCATTTATACTGTTGTAGGTATCATCTGGTTATTTTGAAATGAGGCGGGAGACTAACTGCATCACTCTCAGAGAACTACAGGACCACATACTGGCAGATAACACAATGTTCCAAAACATCAGCAGAATGAGTCTCTCTGCATAGGATGAAGCAGCTGTAGAGTCCCGTTTGAAAGAAACTTAGATCGTGAAAAACAACTGAGGAAAACACATCCATACTTTAGACATTAGACACCTGTGTGTGTGTGTGTGTGTGTGTGTGTTTGTGTGAATTTTACTGTATTACATGCATGACCAATCTTTATTGCAAACTGCTATGCCCGACACACAGAAAAGGCAAAAGCCATTTTGATTTATACTATCAGTGCTTAGTTGCTGCTTCATGTGCTTATTCAGAGAACAATTGTTTGCTTTTGCAAGAGATGTGCAATGTTTTGCTTTTGTGGTGTATGGTTTTGTGGTAAGTGTGTAGAGTTTTGCAAAAATAGCCTATACTTTCAAAGATTGTGCCTGAGCTATCAGAAGAAACGAGTGGAAATAGTTGTGATATATACATTGCTCTTTCCATTCACTTTTGTAGAGTTATGATGACCTTCTCTCGTTACTTGTGTTGCCAGTAACTGTCAGCACATGTGCCATAAAAGACATGTTTTCTGATTGTTTAGACCCGATTTTTGAAACTACAGGCTATTTTTTGCAAAATCTTACACCAAAAAAAAGCTAAACATTACACAACTTGTGCAAAAGCAAACAACTCTTGTAAAACTCTCTTTTAAAAACACAAACCATCTCTAAATGAGCACACAAAGCAGCAACTGCACACTGACAGTATAAATGAAAACCACTCGTGGCTTTTGCCTTTTCTGTGTGTAGGGCAACGCAGTTTGCAATAAGGTTTGGTCATGCATATAGTACAGCAAAACTCACAAACACACAGGTTCCCAAATGTTTAAAGTATCGATGTGTGTGCTGAACATAACACACTATCAGTACAAATAAGGGGGAAATATTTTTTTCTTTCTCAAAATGATCTACTATAACACTCAAACAAAAGCTCAATAGAAGAAAATAAAAACATTGGGGCTTGAAAAACAACAGGAATAAAATAGGTTCCATTGTGCCTTCTTTGTGGATTTGGCCATAGGATTTCTTCCACATCACATTTTTATGCAATGTTTTCATTATATAAAAGTGTTTTCACATCATCATGCCAACTGGCAAAATGGTGTAGCAATGTAAACCGATGTTTACAGTTTTGCTAGAAGTGTGTTATTCAATTGCAAACTGAGTGTAAAGCAGTAAGTTGTGTTTCCAGTTTTGCAATAAGTGTGTCATAAAATTACAAAACTCTGTGTAAAGGCGAGAACATGCATTCAGTTTGGTACACTTGGTAAATGCACTGGCTACATGTGTTACTTTAATGGTTTCAGAAATAGTGCTAAATCTAATGTACCCAGTGTAACAACACTGTTGAGATAGCATGAATCACTAAAATTGTTTTTTTTCTGTGCACATAAATATCCACTGAAGCTGAGCAACATATTTTCTTAGCACACATGTACACTTGCATATGAAGACACATGCACTGCGTATGGAATAATGTGTGTGTGTGTGTGTGTGTGTGTGTGTTTTGTCCAATGGGAAGTTGTGATAGGTAACCATACAGGATCGGTGCACATGTCTCATTATGGGAAACAGACTTGCAGGCCCTCTGATTCTTCCTGTGAGCTCATAATTCTCTGGTAATGGACAGGGTGCTGATCAATGTCATCATCAGAAAAAAATAATTTGTGGAAATAGGGAATGAGAGCTACATTAGTTTCCACAAGAGGTTTTCATTTTCCTGCAAATTGCTTTTGCAGATGCCAGGCTATCTTTTGTGTATTTGTTTATATGTGTGTGTCCGCGTCACAAAGAGGATCTTACAGTATGCATGTAAAATATCATTCTCTGCTTTCTGCTGTTTCTAAGTCCTCACAACCAAGTGAAGTGCATGTGGAAAGGTTCAGTACAGAGGTATATTTGTCTCACGTTGTTAGCTTGTTAAAGAAAAACCTCTTTTCTGTTTTTGCTTGCCTGTAGTACCTCAAAGTACGGCTGGCTACTCCTTTTCACCTTAATCCTCTCACGCCATGAATCATCACCCATTTCCTGACACAAATGTACAGTATTCTCCTTTGTTTGCATTCACATGAGTTACAGAAATGGCAAGAGCAAGACGACATTCAAAGGGCTGTTGAAAAGGTAGAAAGAGGAATGAATCAAAGCCACAGTGAAATATGGCACCAAATAAAGAATTAAAAAACAAAAAGAAATACAGAAGAATGAACATGCCTTAAAAGCAAAAGGGCGGTCTGGCAGGATCGCAGACAGTGAGTTGTGGTAGGTTAGGAGGCCTTTCCCTGCCGGGGAGGAAGTGTTTGGGTTTTATTGGTTTCATATGACACGACAGAACCTTTTTAAGATGTTGTAGACGCGCTGGTAAAAAAGCAGTCTACCCACCCTTGCATTAAGTGCCTCTGTGATCTCGGCCATATTTATAGGCACTGTCTTGTGTCACATGGCTTCCATTTCTTCACTTGTTGGGACCCCCTGTGGCTGCTTTTACAAGCACAGGTATGGAGAGGTCATGAGCACCCTTGTCAGTGGCCTGGCCAGAAGGAGACACACTTCTGTGTCTTTTATTTACAAGAAAAGGAGCTTTCCATGATATGACGTGTTGAGTTAAAGAAGCAGTTTATAATCAAATGCAATGTTTTTTTCTAGTCTCCACACAAACATGCAATGTGTTAGCCTCTGGGGTGTATCTCTGTGTTTTCCAGTGGTAAAGAAAACAACTTTTAGCTTGTTAGCTAAACTAGTTAGCTCTGACTAACTGAAATAAGATTCCTCCAGAAAAATCCTTCAGCACATAAAGTGTTTTAAAGTATTGAAAGCCTAAATATAATTATACAATTCATAATCAATATGCTATGATTTTATGTTCTTTGTGGTTTTATTTTCACAAGGGCAAGAGATCCTCTTCTTCTGATGTATCAAACAAAGGAAATGGTTGTCTTGAAGTTGTCCTTAAATTCTTGTAGTTCAATATAACAATGAAAATATTAATCAGAGTTCTTACATTTTCAATAAACAGGACTTTTTGTTCTTCTATTGGAAGAAAGTTGAGTTGTGTTCAGCAGTTCGGGATTGTTTTAGCTGACCTACAGGGGTGGAAATTACAAGCAAATCAGATGACTGATGTTTTCTGACCTCTGTAGACTTTGCTGTGGCTCGTCAGACCTGCTGGCAGCCAAACCTCAGCGAGGGTGACGACAGTTAAAAATCATCACAAGTCCACAGTCCATCCGAATCCATAACCATCTGCATGTTTCCAGTGTATCAAAGTCATAAATATTTGCATCTTGATAGCAGTCATTTATGACTTTCATTTTCATACCAATAACATTGGTATTGGAACTGAGTTCATAGTGTCATTGAATAGACAATAGTCATGCAGTTAAATGCCTCTTTGGCTGTTCTCCAGGACTGTGAAGTTAATTATTTTATTATGTTTTATCTTGCCTATTTATGCTCAGGTCCTATACTCTATTGAATTTGTGTTTTTCTTTTGTTTTTTGTATAGAATAAGAGGATAAGTGCGTTGTGTGTATACCTGTACCTGTTGTCAAGAAAAGGGCACCAGAATGCGAGTCTTTGTTGATGAAGTCCCTCCTTCTCTCTATCTCTCTCCCTCCATCTCTTTCCCACTCTTTAGGACGCTCCATCTTGGCCATGTGGTGTGGTGTGTTGGTTTTAGTGGGCACTAAAAACACACTGTTAAACACAGTTTTAAAAGTTCCTAAAAGCATTTTTCCTCTCTGAGGTTGGCACTTTAATCTACTCTCAGGTTTCATGTGCAGCATGGGCACACCTGGGGAGAGAAATGAAATAAGCTGGGTTAGAAAGCTCCCACACATTGTAGACTCCTTGTAAAAATGAAGAAGGAGAAGGCTAATCAGATTTATTGTTTTAATCATAGAGGGAGGTGTCTATTTCTCTTGGTGCAGATGACTTTATGACCTCTGCACTATCCTTGCAAGAGTCCTTTGTAGCTTGAATCCAGGAGACAGAGATTAAATCCTTAGCTGTCCTGGTTCATCTCAACAGAACTACCATTTCTCATTGCTTTATGATGATCGATGCGAAAAAGGTAAACTGGGAAATGAAAGAGAAAGTCTGTAGCATAGATCACGGGGAAAAGGATTTTCTCTTGAATTCAGCCTTTTGGTACAATAAGGTCAAATCCAAATGTGACAAGGCACACAAAGAGGGGGCTCCTTCCTCCTTCTGCCATCTCATAAAAATTATTTTATTTGCACTTTTCGCACTTTTACAGTCATTTCTGTGTGTGCAGGCAGGCATTTGAAAGCAGTAGGGAGGAGTAAAAGAAGCTCTATCTTTCTCTCTGTCCAGGGAACAGGACACAGTGGTTCCAAGAGGAAGGGTTTGTGAGTGAGTTCAAGGGAGTTCAGAATTTCCAAAAGGCCAAAGGTCGGGTTCAGAGGGGATAGAGGTGAGTTGTTTGGAGTTTTAAGGACTTCTTTTTATTTAGTGTTTGAAACAGAGATACTGGTGAAGTATTAGGAGGGGTTGCAGTAATTAAGGGGTCTCACAAGAGAATGAAGTTAGACAAGGAACAAAAGGGCAGAATGCTCATCGGTATTCATAGAGAGATAATAGACGGATCATGTTGAGAATCATAACAGAATGAACACAAAGTAGAATTTGTACAGGTCCTCTTTATGTCCTAATCTGTTAACAATACTAAGAGTCTGTGGCCGCGTTAGCGGTTAAAATGCTCACACAGACAATGCTTACATGCTGATGTGTAGCAGGTATACCATGATCACCATCTTAGTTTACCGTCTTAGTAGGCTAACATTTGTTGACTGGTGCTTAACACAAAGTAGAAATTATGCTGATGAGGATGTAATTAATTTTGAACTTATTTGATAATAAATGAAAATATTGGAAAAATCTAAAATTTTCACCTGATGATAGCGTAAGATGAAAAGTCAGACGATCACCAGCTATTACAGTTATTACAATTCATCACATAGGGAACATGAAAGGGTGTACCAAATTTCAAGGCAATCTGTCTACATATTGAGATTTATTAAAAAACAAAAATGTCAGCCTCACAGTGGCGCTAGAGAAAAGTCAGGGACCACCAATGTCAGTAGGCTTCCTCCTCTGGGGACCATGAATGTCTGTGCAGAATTTCATGGCAATTCATCTGAAGAACAGACTGACATTGCCATCCCCAGAACCAGGTCAATAGCATTGCTGAAAATTAAACACTGATTTGCACAGTATCAGAAAGTCCAACAGACTAAAATGCTAGCCAAGCAATATCGCTGAACATTTTAATTTTGACTGGACAAATCTCCAGACAGGCTTGAATGGATTATAGGTATACCTAGCTTGTCAAGTAAAAGTCGCTCAGTGGTGCTATTCCAACAATGGTTTTTATTTACTGTTTTGGGAATTGTAATAGGAACCAATCCAATCAAAGCCACAAGCCATAGCACTGCTTTAATTTATTTTTTGGGGGAGTTGATTGTCTCAGATTTTGGAAGACAGGTTGATCATCCCTGTGGTCAAGAGTGGCTACATCTGTCTGATGAATACCATCTCATAACTGCTAAGCCTTTATGATTGGATCTGGGAATCAAAGACTATGGGCACTTCACCAGTCTGCCATAGATGCACATACTGTACCGCACAGTGAGTACAAATCCAATTGCTACAAATACGCAAGACAAAGAAAAGGTGGATTAGTGCACAAAGGGGACTGAAAATGATCATTTTGTAATGCTGTGTGACAGTGACTCTATAGTTGTTTTTCAAGACAACAATGTTTCCTGCCTCAAATTTTTTATTTGCATTTTTATTTTGTGTCCAGTCATGGTCCAACTGGTGAATTCAAAACAAAATGCAAAACCTATTTTCTGAAAAAATGGTACAATATTGTTGTCAAAATTGGACCCTACATTTTTAAATTCCAAATCCGTGTTTCTGTTTTGACTAAACCCTAAGCTGCAATTACAGAAAAATTTCAAAAATGACCCCCCTCACCTCTCTGAGGCAGTGTGGAGGTGGTAATGTTAGTGTGGGTGGGTGTGTGAGGATGTGATCCCCTGGTCAGTGATCACTGTAGATGGGATTATATTAGGCTAGATCAGATTATGGGTTGTTTGGGAATAAACATTCAATATGACTCTGAAACTAATCCTTGCACAAGAGCCTCTGGCTCTGTAATCTATTGTCAGGCAGAGGAGAGGAGCTGGAATGTGAATTACACACAGAAAGGAATACAGATTCCATTCTACAGTATGTGTCCTGTCTTTACATCATACAGACAGGGTGTCACAAGCAGCTGTGATATTTAAAAGGTTGGTAGATGCTCCTGAATGTCCCGTTGGACATTCATTGGCTACAAGTGTAAGAAGTAATGGTACTGGGCTCGCTATGCAACTGATCAGTTCTAGCCTGACCACACAATTTTGGATGGTCACTGTCAGATTTTTTTGGCGGGCTGTTATTCCTCATACCCTTCAGGGGATTGGGAGCAGTTTCACTTTCTGGGATTCACCAGAGTGGTGGTATATGTGGTACTATGCTCCAGTGTGCTGAGATCAGTGAGAGTCATGATTTTGTTCCATCTCTCTCCCAAGCCTGCAGGGCCTGTTAGAGGTTGATGCCTGTGTGAGATAGATGAAGGTTATGCACTGTAACTGTAGTTCTATGAGTACAGGCAGCGGCTCGATCTTTCTTCCTTTACTCAGCAGAGTTTTGTGGTACACGCAAGATCAGCTGAAGGTGCTGTGGGGATTCTGATAAAATATTGTCACAAATGTTGCTCTTTACATTTTTGGTATTGGTATTGATGACTGCATGTATCAGATCAGACCAGTCAATCCTACATCCAACATTTGGTATAATAGCCTGCATACAATCAGCTATAACCAAGTAAAAACATATTAATCCAGAGACGATAATATGCTTAGCTAATTGTACATCACTTACCTTCCTATCAGTCATGTTTTGACTAATAGGAAGGTAAGGAAGTAAGGGTAAAATTTGACAAAAAAAGATTGTGACGACAACACTATATATGTGACACATAATATACACTCCCTAGCACTATGTACTAATACACACTAATATATATATATATATATATATATATATATATATATATTCAAAATCTTTACTGTTTCTACATTGTATATAATTCGAGAATTGAGAACAAAATGACGTAACAACGGTCAACAGAAATAAACAACTGATCGAGGGCTGGATTCAAAAATAACATTGAAAATCAAAGTAAAACAGGATGAAACCAAGGATATGCCTCCCCAGACCATCACTGACCCACCTGAACCTGAACCTGCTCTCATCTGATACTGGTCCTGCTCCTGGGTTGATGCCTTTCTACAGCCATGTCCAGTTCTCCTAGTGTAATGGCTGTCCCCTGGTATCTGTGCGCTCTTGAGACTGTGCTGGGAGACACAGCAAACCTTGTGGCGGCACATATGGATGTGCAATCCTGGAGGAGCTTGACTACCTGCACAACCTGAATGGGCTGCAGGTACCACCTCATTCTACCAATAGTGACAAGGACACTAACAAACTATAGAACAATCAGTTAGAAAGGATAAGGAGAGTGCAATTGTCTGTGACCTCCGCCTGCAAAACCCTTCCTTTTTTGGAGGTTGTCTTGCTGATGCCTCTCCACTGCATATGTTAGAACTTTTATTTGCAACAACAGAATAACAAACAAGTGACTTTGACTGACAATCACTTATGCGTCCTAACTGTACAGATTGATATTCCTGAAATTTAATTGACAGGATGTTAGTGTGTTCCCTTAATTTTTTGTATATTTAAAATAAAATCTATATCACGATTAAAAATACTTACTTTAGTAACTGAGAGAGAGAAAAATACAAGAGACAGACAAAGTCAAAACTTGGAATAAGAAATTCATGGCATCAGCCCTTATCTGCATTGTCTCCATGGCATTTCCAGGGTTTTGTTGTTAATTGCACAAGAACACAAAACAAAAGGTGAAAAAAAAGAAAAATTGATGAAAATGTGATGTCATTTATGATCTTTTATTGTAACATTAGCTGGCCAGTGTCCAGGTCTGGCTCAATCAAAAAAGTGTTGGCTCAAAAGCTGTTGCAAGCTGTCACGTTGGTTTCTGTAACTTGCACACTAGGAAATGAAATGTGTAACTTGCGGAATTAAAATGGACCGACCACATTTTGAGGCTGCTGTCACATGCAAACACACTAAACACACACACACAATAATAAATAATAGATTTCCAAGTCCCTTACCCTAACCTTAACTATTACAACTGCCTAACATTATCCCTTACCCTAATCTTAACCTAATTCTAACCTGAACCCTAAAACCAAGTCTTAAACCCTAAAAAGCCCTTTAAATGTGTGGGGTCTAGCATTTTGGTCCCCACAAAATTTGTTGGACCCCACAAGTATAGTGGAATCCCAGGTTTTGGACCCCACAAATATAGTAAAACAAGCCCACACACACAAAACACTTTGAATCAATTCTTGTCTCCACTATCAATCCATATCTCGATCGTTGGGCCTCCTGATGTGAATAAACTGAGCTATAGGCCTAACAGCAACCCAATACTTCATATATTTCACCGATGTCAAAGTGTCAGAATGAAGTGCTGCTTGCTGGCACTTGGCAAATTTCTCCAGCCCTTTCTGGCCAAGTGTAGCTCAAATTTCATTTGCCCGTCGATGTACAAATGTGTGAGGATGAAAATTTTTGTGATCTGACTTATAAGATGCTATTTTCACTAAGTCATGCATTTTCCACAAAACAAAATCTTATTGATTCCCTGGAAAGACAACTGAAACAATTTGTTCCCTGCAAATCACCTTTTGTTCAACTTTTTATAAAGCCTTTTTGTGACAGCAATGCAGCAATGTGCGCAATCAGTGGGAAACGGAGCAACGGGGTTCTCGTTCAACATGCAACAGTAAAGGGGTAAGACTCAGGTAACCAGCAAGTGTAATTACGAGTATGCCTGATCCCCATGAAAGCTCTTCCTGGCCACTTTCTCCTTTGCACTGAAGGCTTTGGCACGAGTGGCGGAGAGGGTCACTGTTTAATAATGAACAGGTCGAGCCGGCTGTAACGGATACATACACCTGCTTTATACATCAGTCAATTACCTAATTAGAACTCTCCCTCAGGGGAAAGCTAATACCTCGTCCTGGAGCAGGAGGACAACCCCTTCCATGTGAACAGAGGCACTCGCAAGACAAATAGATACCTGTATGCATGTATTTGTGGTGCGTGTGTGCGTGCGTGTGTGCGTGCGTGCATGTGTACGTGTGTGCGTGCATTCACATGCAAGGGTGAGGAACAATAGGAAGGGGGTCCAGTATTTCTTTGCACAGATCAGGTACCCAAGGACACTCATGGGAAATTGTGCTCTATGCGACTGTGATCCAATAACAACCCTTCCTCTGCCCACCTCCTCACACACGCTGCCCTCAGCCCCTTGCCATTCATCCTGCCATGAGAAAGTGATCTATGTAAACCATATGACGGCTCTTTGCTCCTTGTCAGAGGGCACAGATTACACAAATGGGCACAGATGGTTAGTCAACAGTCAACAGTTTTCACGAGGGCTATCTTCTCACTTCTTAGAAGAAAGTACTTACAATAACACCTCTTCACTCCTAGGTCTTTGATTTATCGAAGGCAAGACTAAGGCATTGTTTAAGGAAAGACTTACTGTTAAACTTTTTTTTCCTAGCAGTTTTTCAATGCTGTAAGCACTTTACATTCACCTCCATTGTATTGACATGGAGGTATATATTTCCGGATATCTCAAAACCAGGGGACAAAAACAACAAAACTATCTATATAGCTAGCAGTGTTGGTTAGACATCAATTACTCATTACCAGGGTTGCGAGGGTTACTTTAAAAATGTCTTTAAGATATTATAGAGATTGTCATTTCCTGAAAAGCTATTTTTCAAATGTTGATGAATCATCCTTCACTCAGGGGCGTGTATTAATTTAACGTCCAATGAAAAGCTTTCTCAATTTTTATGATGCTTAAGCATAGTGTTTCTGGGGGCTAACCTGGGCCTCACTGATGATTACTGTAGAAAAAAACACAACTTTATTCACTGATTTTGGTGAAACTGGATCACATTTAATGGAGAAAATATTTTCTGTTTTTCTCTCTGATATCACCCCACTGCTCTGCCTCAACTCTCTGTCATTTGCGAAGTTTACTGATGGACAGATAGCTTTACTTGTTGTTGAATTAGCTGCTAACTTGCTGCTAACTTGCTGCTAACTTGCTGCCATTATCTGATTAACTCAGTTAGCCATGCAGCTAGTGGTCAAATAAGCTTACTCTGTCCTAACCGAGCTCAGATCACAATGGGAGTGTGTTTAAACATAAACTGTATAAACTGCACTCAAGCACTGGAGGTTTTTAGGCCTGGGCGAGGAGCCCCAGCAGAGAATGATGGCGGGGAGCGGAGCCAGAATAGGAACCATGGCAGTGAAACCGTACTCAGCAGCCTCCCAGTGAATGCAGCATGAAAAGGACTGAACAGAGTACAGTCCAGTCAAGTCCAGTGCAGAGATGATTTGTTTCTTCTTCTTGATGGATAGCTTTACCTTTTGCTAAACTGCTAATTGCTGCTAACTGTACATTATCTGTCTGGATCTGGTGCTTAGTTAGCTTGATTAGTCGTGCAGCTAGCGGTCTTTTAGCTGACTCAGTCCCGGGGTGCCAAGAGCTATACCCAGCAAGAAAACCACCTCGGTACTGTATTCCCAGTGGTCAAACTGGCCATCTGTTGGTCTCGGAGGCTGTGTTCAGTCCCGGTCTGGCGGCTGTGTTTAATCACTGGGAGCTGGAACCAGTTCACACAGACTTTGCATGACGGGGTGGGGGTGTAACTCACATTCAACTACTACCTGCTGTAAACGCAAAACAATACACAAGTCAAGTCAAGCAACAAGTCCCTCCCCAGCTTTGTACTTTTACAGGAAACACTTAAATATACAGAAGGAAAAAGCACTCCGCTTTCCGTCACTTTTTTACAAAATGTGCTGGTATTCTGAATTTTTTTTATACTGTAACATAATACAGTTAATTTTTATTGTATCCTAATTCTGTAACGCCATTTCATGTAATCCGTTTCTCCCCAAGCCTGCTTCTAACATATGGTACTACTCAATGAAAAAGTAATCATCAAAGGTGAGTAATTACATTACTCAATCAAGTTACTCAGCACAGCTCCATCAAAGCTTCCTCATCAGCATGTCGTAACCTATGGTCGTAACATGTAGAAATAGAAAAACTCCTTCATCAAAGACAGCTAACAATCCGACCCCCAACATATTGACACAACCAAGTGTTACTAGGGTTAGTAGCTGTAATATAATTGTTCAGACTCTCAAAATAATCCTTGCATTATTATTTGTGATAGATGTACCAGGTGAGCTACTGGGGCACCTGGGTGAACCAACCCTTTAAAGTGGATCTTTTCACATATACGTGCGTGTGCAGAGGTGTAGCTGATTAATAATTTGATCAGACAGTCTGCTTGCATGGACACTGTGGGTTTTGCTTAGGCCACCAGTAGCTCTGAGGCAATCAGGGACACTTCAGCTGTGATTAAGTCACATACTTTAGCCTCTGGAGGATGTGGGGTGGGGGAGGGATGAGGGGTGAATGATGGAGCCCTCACTTCACAAAGAGGGAGTGGACAACGGTTGAATGTTCAGGACCACTAATGTCAGTCTATACATCCTCATCTAGGTTTCCCTCATGACCTCTGCTCCACCCATCCTTCTCCATCTGGAAGATGCAAAAAACCACCCCCTTCTATATACCAGTGAAGCCCAGTCACCAACACCATCCTGGCTGCACATGTAATATTTTTTACTACACAGCAAAATCAATGTCTCCTTATTAATAACAACTACAGTGTAAATATCTTGACTGCAAAGGAGATGGATGGAAGTGAAAGAAGAAAAAGAGCAGTGAGATTGTGATGGTGGTAGGAAGGGGGTCGGGGTCATGGAACATGCTCCTAAAAATCAATTTTCACAGGAGGACTATTAGGTTATTGAGAAGTGGGATGACTGATTGGAGGCAGTATGGTGTATTTGTGTGTGTGTGTGTGTGTGTGTGTGTGTGTGTGTGTGTGACATATGAATACTGTTACCTGGTAAACAATTAATCAAACCTTCCATAAATATTCACTGTTTTAAAAGTAAAAATAACATTTTAACAAAAATAAATGATCCTTCCCGTCCTGTTTCAGTGTTCCTTGTTCCTTCTTTCTTCCCTTCTTCCCTTCTTTTGAAAAAAGTGAGAGTCCATGCACTCTTCTGGGTAGTAACCAGAAGGGAAAGAGAGGAATGTGGCCTGCCTCAGCGAGAAATCCCAAAGTGCTTGCCGACTCCTAGCTGCTAATACAACTAATGCAGTAATGTAAGGGCCAAGGCGATTAATGAGAGCGCTCTACCCCTGACATCTCAGACACCCTAATGTTGCTGCAGCGTCTCCCTAGCCGTGCTTTAATCCATCACCGGTCCCTATAACCCAATTATGGCCTGACGCTTTACTTTTAGCTCCTCTGCTGGTCCTTCACACACATCTATAAAAGGGCAAACATACACACACACACACTTAAATAGGAGTGTTTGAGCATCGTCAGACAAGCACATTTTACAAAAAAAAACAACAACAACTTGATGGGATATTTGTGCACACACACTCAGTCATACACACTCATACAGAGATACCCAACACAGACACTTGCAGAGTCAGGTAAGCTCATATGAAAGGCACTTTAAAAGAGGTCTGAAGACTTTTTCATCCATACTTTTATTGTGAGAAGCAACTAGCTAACTAACTAACACAGCAATTATAAGTTCCTAAGTCAAACAAATAATAATTTTGTGTTACAATTTGTTTAACATGATTCCTCCCACAGAAGCGCCAAATATGCCCTAATTTTTCACCATAATGCTGTTTGCATGTATATATGCAAACAGCAAAAATTATAATAATTAAATATATATATATATATAGTGTTACGCCCTCACTGTAATGTACTCTGATTACTACTTCCTGTATTTCTAATGTCATCCCCATAAAGCCTCTTTCTTGTTATGACTGTAATCTTAGCATGATGCTACACTAACATGCCCCATTCCCAGAGGTCCATCAGTGCTCTGTTTTAGCAAAGGGGGCATATGTATTGCATTTTTCATGAGGTCCCCCGTGCAACATTTATGATTCACCCTGAAGGCTTTAAAACAATACTTGACTGCTTTTCCCACCAGGATAACCCTAACATCTGGAACATACTGTGCATGAGGGCATCTTGATATGATGCAGGAACTAGAGGAGCAGTGCTGGACCTCCCAAAACCCCTCCCTCACTCCCTCTTGCTCTCTGTCTGTCAGTTATGTCACATGCAGAGTAACAGCTCTGTCAGTCAAGAGATCTATGTGCTTGCTTCCTCTAAATCAGGTGGATTGACTCCTTAAGAGTTACTGGAGGAGCCTACTTCCATTAGCCACTCCCAACGGCAAATTAACTTAAATGTACCCGCTCAATAAAGTTCAAGACAATCATTTGCATGTCAATGTCCTTTTTCTCTCAAGGCCTTCCCAAACATAGCTGACTCATGCAAATCCTGAGATTGCTGTGATTCCATTGCACTAATACCAATTAGCCAGAAAGCTAATTGCTAAAGGAAATTGGTTAGTTGGGAGAGAAATGTTGCACTCTGGTGTTAAAAAACCCCAACAGAAATCAACTTGAGAAAACAGGTACCTTTTTACATTAAACAGACATGTAACAGGGGTCTGGAAACTGTGGGCATACTTGATAACTTCCAAAACATAACTTTTTGTGTTAATTACCTGACATCTGACTACAGAAAGCAAGTTATGGACTACAATGTCACGGTCCAATAGTAAGATCACAGTAATTTATGTTATTTTCCTAATAAACTTTCAGGTCAGGGTCATGCTGTGTCCATGCTCCAATCGGTACATCACTACAATTTTCTGATGGTTATCCACATCCTCCTTCTGGTGCTCTATTACCATATTCCAAAATCGCTTCATAGCTACATCCCATCTCCTGCCATCCATCTGTCATCCTAATCATGAAGTGTTCCACTTTTGGTCCTTAAAGTCACTTAAGGGGACATGTTACATCCTCAGTTATCATGTCCATACAAATGTAGGTAGGAATAATGAGAAAGAGTGGAGGGGAGATTACTGCCAGAGTGGTTTAGAAGAATATTAAAGCTGTGTGTATCCACACAGGAGGCTGACCAGGTCAGAGCTGCTGTAGCTGACCAGGCCCAGGTGATGAGGACATGAGGCCATAACCTCGTAACCGTGTGGATGAACAATGAGATTACTAGGAGTTATATATGTTTGTGTATTTTGTGTGTTAGACAAAAGTATAACACTGTTCCTCCTTAGTACTGGGAATCTGCTAATGAAGGATTTAGATCACAGTGACTCATAGACATTGACATTGACTGTCCTCATCTTCTTTCTTTTTTATCATGTGTTTATATCTCTCCTCTCCTCTCCTCTCCTCTCCTCTCCTCTCCTCTCCTCTCCTTTCCTCTCCTCTCCTCCTGCCCCTGGGCGTCTTAAGCATCAAATGTCATCTTGCCAGAGACAAAGTAAGTCAGACAAACACGCAGGCTGGACCTCTGAGGAGAACCTTGCCGCATGCTCAAGTGCTATAAGTGCCCAGGAGTCATCTTACAAGAAACACTTATTGCATTTTGTATTGAGCATGATGTTATGAAAAATTAATACTGTGATGGTGTGCTTTCCTTTCCGTAGTCTCTCTCTGTGCGAGTCTCTGTGTCCATTCTAATGCATGTAAATGCGCATGCCCTTACTTTCTGTATTTATGTTTTGGAAAATGCACGTGCTTGTGTGTAAGAATGTGTGGTTGCATACATGTGTTTCAGGCGTGAGTTTCAGGGGCTAATTGTATAATCATATGTATCTGAAAGAGCTTTTCATCTCAAGAGACCTGGTGTTTTGGTAAAAGAGCCGATGTCGGATTCCCAACTGCAGTATTGACAATAGTTACTGCCTAGGCCTCCTTCCATCTGCTGCATTAGACTCTTTATTCCCTTAGGTTAGTGCATATATTGACTCCACTATTGGCAAAACAGTAGTGAAAAATACTACCTTAAAGTAAATTGATATGTATACAAAAACAAGGACAGCTGAAAACAACAGATACAATGCACAAAATCGAAGTGCTTTATGGTAGTTTATGTGAAACATTCTGTAATATGTTATACAATATAAATTTGCCAGGATGTCATGTTGCTTACCCATTTTGTGAAAGAACAAGCAATAACTAAGAGTCCTTTGAACTGAGCTCATGTCAGTTTTTAGGGGGGAAATAGTCTCTGTGAAGCTCCCTCTAGGTCAGTCTCCTATCCCATCTTTATTTCATTACATTTTGGATATTAATGCAGCCAACATGTACTCTTTAAATGATGATGGATTATTTCAAGTAGATCAAAGCAATTCTTATTAAAAAGGACTGCACATCAAAACAATGTAATATGAAAATTCCCGCAATATATAAGTTTCCAAATCTGTGCTCTGGCATTTGACAGGATTAGTTGTTTTTTTTTAACCTTTTTCCCCATTTGATTTTTACAGAACATTTACTGCTTAAATTTACAGTATTAATCTCTTTAAAATACTGTGCTTTGCTGTTGTGCATGTATTCATACAGGGCAGAATTTATCATTTTTCTATCATTCATCTTGAAAGTCTGGTCAAAGCTGAATTGCCTAAAAATATTTTCTAAAAATGTCCTATTTTGCACTGTTTTTGAAGAATCACCTCACCTAAGCCTTGAGATCAAGCTTATCATAATTTGTCGATTCTTGGCATAACATGGATGCCAAGGAACTCAACAGTAGGTGAGTCGTCTGCAGTGAGTGGCTGCTGTAGTTAAAAGTCCATGTGTTAGATCATTAACAGCTGAGTTGGAACTGGAAATGCGCTTGGTCTGACCCCTGAGAACAGTGGTTTGTAACCCATGAGGTGGGATACCATCACTTAGAAGACAGTGTAGTGCTGAGTCATCTGGGTCAAATAGAAGAGAAGGCCACAATGAGGTTTGCAGAAACCAGATCTAGGTGACCAGGGAACGATCAAATTCTAAATCTACTGGCTGTCTGCTGGCAAAAGACCTGATTAATTTCTCCTCTTCTCTACTCTTCCTTTTCAGTCTTTTTAAAAATAGGCATAGCCTCTCTAGATCTTGATGGATGGACTGTGAACTCCTGACCCAATGAAATGCAACAAGAAGGACTATCACAGCAGAGCATGGAGTGCGTCAAAGGTCACAATGTTGAGTTAACAACCTGCCTTGGCTTTGTAGCGCTGAATAAACATGACGCACACAGGTTTTCATTATTGTATGTCACACTGTTGTGCACATACAGAAAGTAACAGAATAGTGGATCGCATACACACATGTGCACAAAAGTCTTCTGGGCACCATGGATATCTGTACCAAATTTCAAAGCAACACATCTAGTAGTTGTTGGGATATTTCAGTCTGGACCAAATGGTGGACCATCCAAACAATGAATAACTTGCAGAATCACAAACAAGGCTGGAAACTTTACTTGACAAAGTTGAAGTGACTGCCTGGTTAAAGTGACTTGTTGAAATCATGACTATATTTTGCAATGGCAATGATTAGTGTTGCTTTGTTTTCCGCAGAGGAAGACGAAGACATGAAAGAGGAGGAGAAAGAGGATGGTATACACTGGCATGGAGCTTCTGTGATGAAGCTATTCTCATCAATATGCCCTCAAGGTAAAATGTTGTGAAAATATAACATGTCAAAGACAAATAGTTAAATGTTCAGATAAGCTATTGTCTGTCCTCTGTGGGTGATGCTTCACATTTAATGTAATCTGTTTTGAGAAAATGACCAAAAGGCTTGAGGCACCTCCTCAGCCCCCGCCTCTCACACCCCTACATACACTCTACAACAGTAATCTTATTCTTTTTCCTATTTCCTTGCTTCCTCCACCCATGACCCCTCCCCTCTTTCTGTCCATTTACGCAGTCCCCTATCCCAGGTTACTTCCACCACAACGGAGACGGCTAAATACACACCCTTCCCACTCCCAAACCACACACGCTCACACCCTGAGGGTGAACCCAATAGGTCTGCTGCACGTGAGTCGCAGCATCTCCCCTCTCGACTCCCACCTTTGCATGTTTCTTCATCCTGCCTCTGGGGCTGGAACACGGACACAGCTCTCTTCTTTCGTTCTTTATCCAGTCCAGATAGCCTTATGTGTTGGACAGGGTGAAGCGAAACCCACAAATAATAAACATGTTTACTGTCACTGAGTAGGCGATGGGCAGCTCGCCTTCTGCTGGCATCATCTCAGGCTTTTTCTCTGAGCCAAAGTGATGATGAGGTGTTGGGGCAGTCTATTGGGGCTGGCGTAAAGGTAGACTGAGGATTACAGAGAGTTTGAATATGCCACCTCATCGAGGATTCAAGTTAAGCTCTAAAATGCTGCAAGGCAAAAACAGGCCAGTGCATGAATAAAATGCTGGACACAGCGCAACACCATAGGTGCTTGTCTTGTGATCCATGTCTCAATAACATGGGAAAGTCATTTTCATATTTGTATAATTAAGAGCATGAAAATCATACACTCAGTGCTGGGTCAAACCCTTTTCTTATTTTATAAGCATATTTTGTCCTTCAAATGAAAAACACACAGGGAGAATATATTATGTTTTCTTTTGCTATTGATTCCACGTCTCTGCCCACTCAAGCCTCTCAAGGCCAACATTAAAATGTCTTCCTTCCTATCTCCATCTTTAATTGATGGTGGATATTGCTCTTATCCACACACACTCAATTCTCTGCTCTTCACTCTTTGATATTAAGTGTGTGTGAATGTGTATGGACTGTAAAGGCTGCTTTTATATCCTTTACTGGTTTCATTCTTGGCCTGACATGAATAAGGCAGTTATGTCTGCCTTAAGAGCTTATGGATTAAAAGGAGGATGTGTGCCATGAGTGCAAGACAAGACATTAGGAGCTCTTTATTAGCTAATCACACAGACAATGGGCTTAAAGCACTTCTATAAAACAATATAATGACAAAAGTGGAGGATTATTTGCAAGACCCAATGATCGCTTGCTCCATTTGCAATAATTAAGTAAGAGGGTGGTGATCTGTATTTGAGCAATTAAGAGTGCTGCTGATGAATTGAGGGTAGAGCCAATTTCAGAGATGATAAGACTGTTAAGACATGAGAGCATAAGAATCTGGTAGTGTTAGGACATTACATTCATATCAAGCGAAAAAAGGCAAAAGGTAGGTGATTAATTTTGATGAAAAAATAAGCTTTAATTGGCATGTGTTCCAATATATTCCAGCATCTGTTGGACCTTTTTACAAATCCTAGCCATATTGCTAAAGGGATGGCAATATGAATCAGTGGGTCATTCCACCACTTTGGTCCAGACTTAAATGTCTCAGGAACTATTGGAAGGATTACTGTGAACTTTTGTACATATGTTTAGGGTCCCAGAGAATGAATCTTAATTACTTTGTTAACTCCCTGACTTTTCATCTTGCACCACCAAGAGATTGATATTTTTAATGAAATACGGTATCTCGATAATTGTTCGACAGCAAGTAGTATTGACATTGTGAGCATGTTAGCATGGCTGACATTATAATATAGGTCAAAGCATGACTGTGGCTAAGCACAGCCCATTGATATATTAAGACGTCACATTACATTTATTTAGCTGATGCTTTTAACCAAGTGACTTACAATAATTGTACATTCAACTATATGGTTACAATCCAAAAAATTTAAATCATCACACAAGTGCATCAACGCCAACAAATACCTGAACTGCTTCAAATTCTACATTTAGAAACAATAAGAGATAGTCACATAGTTTTTTTCTTTTTGATTTTGTTTTTTTATGGACCAATGTCCAATCTGAACAGATAGAACCGAAGATGTGTAGAGTTTTTGCTGTCCTCACATCAACAGGGAGCTTGTTCCACCACTGTGGAGCAAGGACCACAAGCAGTCATGATTTTATTGAGTGGTAGCTGGGCCTCCCTTGTAGTGAGGCAGTAGCAAGTCAATTGGCAGTAATAGAATGTAGTGGGTGGGCTGGAGGTGTGGATTGACCATGTCCTGAATGTGAGATGGGGCTGAGCAATTGTAGGCAAGTCACAGTGTCTTGAATGGGATTGGAGTAGCCTCTGCTAGTTGCTATCCAGTGTCAGGTTTCTTGTAGTCGGGGACACCACAGAGTTTTCATTGGTAATGGAGAGGTCATGGACAGGACATGACTTTCCTAGAAGGAAGAGCAGCTCAGTCAGAACCCAAAGGGACCCTTGTAGCAAGGCTGCAAGGTTCAGACAGATTCTTTCCAAGTTACCCTGTAAGTGCAGTCCTTGAGTTACGATGTTAACAGATAGAGTGCAGAGCCTGAGACTCCAAGTTCAGGGGAGGATCTGGTGGTTCACTGTGTCACAAGCTGTTGAAAGGTCCAGGAGGACAACAACAGCGGAGGGAGGGAAGCTACTCTAGCAGTGTGGAGTTCCTCTCTAACAGCAAAGAGGGCAGTCTCAGTTGAGTGGTCTGCCTTTAAACCAGACTGGTGGGTCAAAGGTTGTTCTGGTGGAGGTATGTAGAAAGTTGAGACAGCATGCTCATGTCTTTAAGAAAGAAATGGTCTGTAATTATTTGCATCAGAGGGATTGAGTGTGGGTTTCTTTAACAGAAGGCTCACCAGACTATAGCAGCTTTTAAAGTTTAAAACAACCAGTTGTCAAAGAGGTATTGACGAGATCAATGAGGTAAGGAATGAGGTAGGGAACAGTAGACAGAAGAAGGTAAAAGGGGATAGGGTCAAGAGGACAGTTGGCTGGGCGGTGGGAGGTGACCAGGGTTAGAAGCTCATCAGGCGAGACAGGTGTAAAGGAAGTTAGAAATGGAGATGAAGAGGTGGATATAGGACATGTGGTCTCAGCAGGTGGGTGGAAAATGAAAAGGGAATGTCTTTTATCTTTTTTACAAAATGATTAACAAAGTAGCTCTGTAAAAGGAAGGTGGGGGATCAAGGAGGGTAGGAAAGATTTTGATTAGAATGAAAGCGGTTTTAGTTGCAGATAAGAAGGGAAACGTAGAGAAGAGTAGAGACTGATAGGCAAGGAGGTCCTCAGAGCACTTTTCTTTTCCATTTTCTTTAGGCTCCCTGTAGGTTGGTTCTGTCAGCCCACACTGAGTCAGACAACCACGGAGCTGGATATGGCATCACTCAGCCTTGTTGCCAAATTGTCCCAGTAAAGAACACGTCTCCTGTGGCCCAGAGAAACATTTTCTCCGTAGACCACCATTATAAAAGAGACTTTTGACAAGACACTCTGAACTGCAAACAAGATCAGTTTTTACTGTTTGTATTATGAGTGTTTATACCATGTAGGTCTTATATGTAATTAACTTTCCCAAAACGTAGAAAAGTTTTTATTTCTGTGACGTCATCCTAATGTAAAGTGTGTGTGTACCATCAGTTAAAATTTACATATTTTACATAATATTTGATTCCTCTATTATTCACTGTTATTGGTAGATTCAAATTGGCATTTAAAATGTGAAAGAGTTCTCTCGGTCAACTGTCAATCTCTCAAAATGTTCTCTATCCATCAACTGTCCATCAGCTGTTGACAGCGTGTGGATGGGAAGAGATGAGAGGCAAGCAGACAGATGTGTGGCCATTATGTGACTTGGGTTTTTATCATCTTTCACCCCCCCACCCCCCCGCGAAACAATGATTATAGAGCCAGGAGGAAGTTTAGCACACATCTATCATGTGTGAAAGCCTAACAACGCCTGGCTGTCCACACAGGCCCAGACACAATGTGTACACTAACAGAAGTTCAAACTTCACTTTATGTCTTTATTGAAATACTTTTATGGAATTTAGTAGACTGGCATGGAATGTGGGCAGCCATTTAAATAAATGAAATACATTTAGTTTAGCTTTAACTTTAAATGGTGTCATTAAAAATCTAAAATTTGTTTAATTCAATAACCTAAATATAAAAGATAAAACATTCTTAAATAGGTTGTAACAATCAGAATTATAAAACAACAGCATGCTTCGGGGGCATTAACCACACACCTCTGGATGGATGTGTCATCATTTTGGCAACAGGATGAAATCAGGTCACCTAACTTGTTAATAAACAGTTATCATCAAGGGCGTGTGTGTGTGTGTGTGTCTGTCTGTCTGTCCATGTATGCTGAATTTTATACAGTGTGTGTGAGTGTTCCTTGAGGCCATGGCTGCAGTAATGATTTACTAAATGTCAAATGAACAGTAGTGGGGAGAAAACACCATGCAGGCGCGTTGGCTGGAAGCTCTTTAGCATTTCACGCCCTGATTGTGAGATAGCTCCTTTGGTCAGCTCACAGCACCAAGGCAGCAGCATGTCCTGAGAATTAGTGCCCAGGGATTACATGCACACACTCTTGGTCACTTAAAGCACCACACTCAACTCTTTATATGGACAAACACACTCAGTGGTCTGACATGATAAGGCCAAGATGAGCCTGAATGGATGTGAACTTAAACATTCCCTACCTCACACTGTAACTCCAGAGATTCTTCCTCCTTCTCTCCATAGTTGCCACCAAATGCTGAGCTCTGTCACTGACAGCTTTTGAGTAGAAAAGAGCAGAAACCATCTGCGCAATAATAGCTTTTATGAGTTTGTTCCCTCTCATAGAGAGCATACTGTAGTCTCTTGGGTGGGCATCACAGTCAGCGACAGCCTGATGTGGGCTGAGAGGTTGCCATGTCGGCTGTCTACCCCCTCTTAGGCTCATCTCCAGGGTCCACAGAGACTGTGAAGAGAGGCCTATCACCAGCGCTCCTGTTTCCTAATCACTTTATTTGTCTCTTCTCTTCTTCCCCATAGCATCTCAGGCTGCCATTCGCATTTGCACTTTGTCCCCACACCATCATTTATTTATTTATCCCTTTTTCAGTTTTATTTTCCTTTCAGCACTCAGATTTTTCCCGATTTGTGTGGAAAAGGACCCAGATGGCACCAGAGGCGAGGTCTTGGACACGCAAAATGCAAACACACAAACGTACTCAGAAACCGCATATTCAAGTGCAGACAGTATCCCTGTCTGTAGTCACACCACATCTTTGACCATTGATTGTTCTCTCATTACTATCTCTTCTGACAGGTGTGTTTGTTGATCACCAGGCTACAAATAGTGGATGAATTTGTTGACCAATCCAATCTGCAAACCGAGAGTTAATGCCGATATAGGTTATCATGCTTGGCACATGCAATTGTGAGAATTGTGAGAAGTGTGTGTGTGTGTGGGGGGGGGGTCCATGAGTATTTCTTTAATGTGTGATTGACGCCAACATGGTATTCCAACACCACAAGCGCAAATTGTATTAAACACAGCATTTCATATTCCTCAATATTCTGCAACATCTGGAATGAAGGAAAGCATTCTTTAATCTTAACAATCTTAACTTACAGTATATCACATGCCATGTATTACATGTTTTAAATCCCAGTTGGCCCATCTAAATAGGTTGCATAAATGTTATATGTATATTGAACACTTCTGAATCAACACATTATCATTCCGTGATAGAGATATTGAAGAACAGAGTTTAGCAAAATATTGCAAAATATGAATATCTTTGTTGAACAAATGTTTTGAAAACCATTTTTGGAGGGGTTTTTTTTTTTTCACAAAATGGCTGTACCACAGTGTATGGAATGATAATTTGGATTTAACTTGCAGTGTTCTTGGCCCATGCCACACTGTGTTGTTTTTTGAGGAAATCCTGCAGCACAAAATGATGGACAGTAGAAGTGGGAGGAAGAGGGTAAGTGATAAAAGAGGTCATAAGGCATGGGAAGACAGGAAGGAAGGCATTCAAAAGGAGATGAAATTCACAGGTTTTCTCACTTTTTGACAAAGGCCTGGCATACATTGTTTATACAGTCAAAGCATTTTGGAGATTAATGGAAATGTGTATTCCTCTACCAAAGCAGTCAACCACAATGGTAAATTTACAGCATTGGCTCAGCAGCCTGTAAACTAATCTGTAAGGCAAGACTAATCCTACTTGGGTTATTTTTACCAAGTTATGTCAATATCATGTTAACAAGTCAGCAGATGGGACTGGGTATGTTCTTTTTATATTTCATCACCATTCACTGTATGCCATTGCATAGCCTGGTCGTACATTTTTATGAAAAAATGTCATCAAGACTGAGACAAACCTTCTGAGCAGGTGTACCTGACATAAAGCAGATGCAGCCACATTAAGCTTGCAACTAAAGCTGTCTATGTCCCGGACAAATCAATGCCCAACTGCATTTACATTGGAAATACAACGCCATTAGATTTTAAGCTTGAGTTTTCCTGGATACAGATTATAAACATGTATATAAAGTACATACCAATGTTTTTGAAAAAAAAAAAAAATACATTTTACTGTTTACAGTTTTACACGGATGGAAAATGGAGTACAACCCCAAATCAATCACACTGCTTTTTTACTTGAGTTCTCAGTTTCCTGTCCAAAGTAGCCTTCAGACAGAGCCAGGCTAGCTGTTTCCTCCTGCTTCTAGTCTTTGTGCTAAGCTAAGGTAACCGCCTGCTAGCTGTAGCACATGTCTGTCTGTCTATCTGTCCATCCATCATCCATCCATCATCCATCATCCATCCACCCACCCATCCATATCCATCTATCCACATACTGTAGGTACGCCAAAGTAGTCCATCAGTTTTTGGCCATTACTCATTTCTTTATCTGCGTATGTGAGTGTGAATGTGCCTTAACCCAATCTTTAGTTCAGTCTGTGCCTCTTTGTCTCCAACACACTTGTTCATTTCTTCTCTTTTGTCACTTCTTGCTTATCTTGATTTCTGAGCACAGAAGCAGACAGGTGTTCCAGATTGGTGTTGCTTTCCAGCACTGAGAGTGGTAAGGCAACACCTTCAACTCAACTTTTATCCATTTATCCTAAACAACTGTGGTATAGTAACATAACCACTGTCCACTGTGTGTGTGCGTGTGTTTATGTGTGTGTGTGTGTATTTGGTTCTTGCGTTTGGAGGCTGGGGGTTAGATTTCATCCTGATAGCAGGGGCAGCCGTGGAGGAGGGCCAAACATATGTTCCGAGGGCCAGGAACAAAAGCACTGACACGTTAGCCTTTTCACAGAGATGACCTTTCTGCCGCTCCCTATCCCAGCCTCTTTGCCTGCCGCTGTCCTTTTGTCTGCCAGCTTGCCCCAGGCCCAGCTCAAGCCAAGCGCTAGAATTTCTCCTCATCTCCCCAAATCTCCCTTGACTAAATGTCAGGATTACATATTTCTCTGCTCACACTGAGGGCTTTAATTAGCACTACTGTGTGCATATATGTGTGAGTTTGTGTTTGTGTGCAAGCACATTTGTGCATGAGAGGGCCAATAAATGTGCTTAAGTCTGTGTCGGTTTACTGTATGGAGGTGTGTCTCACAAACACTTTTGTAAACATGAATACTTGCCTGTTTTTACCCATGTCCGGAGTAGATTTGTCCATTCAGTATCCCCTAGCTTAACTCTCACTCCGGGCTACAGTAGGATGATGAGATGAGGGAGGAGAAAAAAGGTGAGAAAAAGACGGAGAATCACACAACTAATGCAAAAATACATGCAGGCACATGCACACACACACACACACACACACACACACACACAGATGTGAACATATGAAGGCTACCTGTGAACAATGGGTCTGTTTTAAACATAAGTTCAGCCATGGTGATAAAATATTCTACCTTATGTGCAGCTTTTGTATGCTGGCCTTCAGGATAACCAATCTGCAAGGGAGTATGAATAATTTAAGTCATAGTATACTAATAAGGACAGGCTGTATGAACTGCACAATCAGCTGCTCACCATCTAAGTTGCTAACCTCTTTACTAAAAGTTAAACATGCTGTCCCAGAGGGCCATTATGAGCCTGCATAAAAAGAGCTGTAGCTGAAAAGGTCTTGGGGTTCAGTAGCTGTAGTATAATAACGTGTTATCATAAAGTCATTCCCTCTGTGCGGCTCCACTGGTGAATCTAAAGTACTAATGTAGCACAGTAGCCATTCCTGAGGAAATCTTCTTGGATCATAAGAGATTACTTTTTCAATGACTGTTACATATTGTTGCTATGGTTCCTTATGAACATATAAATTCAATTAATATTGAAAGTTATGGGAGTATGTGTTGCTATTATGTGAACAACCGGCCATTGTTTGTTTCCCGTCTTCCAGAATTTTACTATTAATGGAAATGTTCAATTGTTCTCTGCTCAAGAGGCTATTTTGTGTCTAAGGCCTGATGTTAATTAAAGAACAATGATTTAATAATTCATGCTCTTATACCCTGCCCACTGACACTGTTTTCATCACCAGCTCGGGCATTATAGCAAATAAAAAAACAAAAAAAAACAAAATCACACTACACTGGCAATACATAACACAACTGAGACAAAGCATTCTCATTGTTCCAGGGTTCTTATAAATATCTAGAGGTTATGCTAATAGATATGGGACATAGCAGAATGATTAGTATGTATGTGTGTGTGTGTGTGTATGAGAGAGACTGTGTGAAGGCACGTCACATCACACTGTCAAGACAGGACCTTCCTCTTCCCTGTGCACTTGGAGAGGCTGGCAGTTACCCAGTCCTCCATGAGCGCATGCCGTGGACTGGTTCTGAACTGGTTCCCTCACTCGCGGCTAGCCTGGGACCAAACCCTGCGTCGCCTCTAATTAGGGGAGGCGCCCAGGCGCAGGCATAACGAGCTGATGAATAATTAGAATTGGAGGAAATTGTGCAGCCAGGGTGGCAAATCTGGAGGGACAAGTGCTGAAAACAAGGCAAGCGGCATTAAGTCCTCAGTCAGTCAAATCTGTGAACTTGGCCAGCGGCGTTAACACTAGGCCTGTGTGAAGAGAAATAACGCTCCAGCACTGGTGGCCAGCCAAGGCCATAGTCAGACCCCCAGGGTCGATTAACAGAAACAAATAAGATGTGGGTGATAAATGAATCCATAAATTGCCAGCAATGAATATTTATTCCTTAGTGCTCTGGTATTGTAAGAATGCTAAACCATGTGCAAAAGGATGCAGAGTGTTGATACCATGATACTGTAGTATGGCAACATTTTCGAGGCAAGATGTCAGAGTCCCAATAAATGATTGACAGACATGTTTGGCTGCAAGTGCTGTTCTCACTTCCAACACCCATGCTGAGGAGAAATTAGCCGAGCGACTCTGTATGTGTGTAAGAAGTCAAAACTTTGGTCATACTGTTTTAAATTGTCATACCTAATGCCTAAACATACACATGTTTATATACTGTATATATTATACTATACTAAATATAATGAAGCTAGCTCTAGCTTCACAGAAGTTTTAATGGTGTGAATTTCCAAAAGTAGAACGCTGAACCATCGATGGAGTGGTAGTAAAGTGAGGTGACAGTAATGACGATCGGGTGTTAGCAGGCTAGCATTTGACTGACACAGTTTGGGTCAGTCTTTTCCTCTCACAGACATCCCCCTCATTATCATGCATGGGGTCGAGGCTGGCGTGAGACGGGGTGAACAGTCCTCCCGAGGGTCTTGATTGGGGTAGTAGCAGGGGAGTGACGAGGACATCCATGGGGGAGAATCCAAGGACTGTGCTCCTGTGACGATCCCCTGACAGCCAACATGGCTGCCTAGCATTAATTAGTGCTGGCCTTCCCCAGTCACCAAGGTTATTTACATCCCCAGGTCATTTAACACGCTGCCTGCTTTCTGCTTGCTCTTTTCTCTGCCAGCTGTGCCACTTTGTCTGGCAGAGTGGAATCACGCCTGGTGATGCAGGGCATTAGACGTGTGACTTTCATGTTTTCACCTAATGTTTGGTGGCCTGTTTGTTTTGTCATGTGGTGCTGATATATGAGCTGCTGACATGTTTGCATTCATCAAAGAGACATGGCTTTTATTTCATGGCTTAAAATGACTTCAGACCTCATTTGTTATTATAAAAATGACCAAGGGTATCTTTCATTGGGGTTTTGCCCTTGAAAACTATTTCATATGGGCTATATAAGTGTTATAAAGCGGTTGGCAAGGCAATCACTCATAATAAAATATACCATGAGGAATACATTTTATGATATTAGAGCTGCGAATTTGTGTCCGTGAAAAAAAACATTACAATAGCAAAAGGCTAAGCATTCAGTCCTATTTAGACTACTCTGGGATGTTTTCAAAAAAAGACTTCTCATTTAATGATCAGTGGAAACATCAGTGGTGATAAGGTAAAGGCAGTGTGTGTGAATGTGTGTGTGTGTGTGTGTGTGTGTGTGTGTGTGTGTGTGTGTGTGTGTGTGTGTGTGTGTGTGTGTGCAAGGTCAAAGAAGGGGCAGTATTCAAAAAAATTGGATGTATCTAAGTGAAGTCATGTATTCTAAAAATTTTTGTCGTCTTTGTAAAAACCAGCATCTTCCCTTTTCAGGCTAATCACCATTGTTCTCTGTGCATCTTCCTTTCACTAAAAGGATTTCTTCCTCAATTTCCCATTGCATTCACATAAGGCTAGCCTGTTTTCTTTTTGTATATGCTCTTATTACACGATTGCTGAAATCTGAAAACATCTGGTTAAAATAATAAGCAGTCTTGCAATGTGGAGCAGAAAACAGAACCAAATCATGCAATGATAAACACGACTTTACCTCCTTTCCCAATCTTCCAACTCATTTGAACTTAATGCTGCATTCATCATTTTGATAAGCATCAGCATGCAGCCAATATGGTGGTTGATGAAGGCAGATGGGAGAGCGAGACCAAATCTCGTTAGGGACACCTATTATAACATTTAGGAGTGTTCTTAATAGAAACATGCCTCAGAGCTGATGGCTTTTAAAAGGAGAGGAGTTTTTGGTTTCCGTGCAGCACGTCATATCATTAACCGCGAAAGGAGGAGTGCAGAGTGTCTCACATCCCTGCTTTCCATCCCTTTTCCACATACATTAGTGTCCTCATGTCACATTTCATGTGTAGCGGAAGGGAAAACGCGTTGGTTCCCCAGCCGAATATGGGCTAAGGGGAAAAAGCTAAGCCTTGGGCAATCATAGCAGGGGAGAGTCGTGGCATTAATGGTGATGAGTAGTGATCACAGACTCTGGTCATTAGACTAATAAGACTGTATTTAAATTAGCCAGGGATGTTTTTCCTTTCTCTTTTTTCTCATCCCCTCCTCCAGCCCCCGTCCTGTTATTTTCATGGTCATGCAATGGAAAACTCATCCACGTATTTCAATCCCCGTGTTTCTCCCCCTTCATTTCCTTAACGAAATAGCTAATTAAATGAGGCGCTCCTTCCTAATTAATAATTATTTTTCTTCTGTCAAGTGGAAGAATCTGTTGTTTTTTGTACCTAAATTGTGATATTTGTATTTTATTGATTGTTGCCTATATTTCATATTGAGGCAGCATTACAAAAGTCTGATAAAAAATAAAATACACCGGGAGGAATACAATTCTGTAAAAAAAATAAATCATCATTAAATAGAACAAATTACCATAACTTTCTACAAATATTTTATTTTCATTGTAGTAATTTAACTTAATCTCTTTGAATCATCTTGTAATAAAATAAAATGACCCTCCTACGTACTGTAAAAAACATTACTGTCTCTCGGGCAGTTTGACTCTTCTTCACTTCTCTTCTTCTCAATCAATGGGCCTTATGGATACATTTGTTATAGTTTATCTATTATTTAGCTGTCTGAGCTTACTGTAGGTGTGTACTTTGTACAGCACCCTGTGCATTTAAGCCCCAAGTGTCACATTGGTGAACATGTTTACACTTAATCATTCATTTGGTGTAGGCTGAGAGCAGGAATTTAATATTGACTATAAACTGTAATGGTTAATACTAAGTATACTCCTCAGCAACAATGAGACATAAGTCCAATTCTCCTATTGCACAATCTTTTACTATCTAACCAAAAAGACTATTTTGGAAATGATCTTTATCTTCTGTGTAAGCCCATCAGTTTATATTATGGCTTATAATGCCACACAGGTCTTGTTACTGCAGGTTGAAACAGCATAAAGGTCTCTGCGGTCTGTCTGTGTTTAAGCTGTGCTCGGCCTGTGTGTACAGTGATCATGGCCGACAGTACCACTGGCTATGGTGTGATCAACAGGCGCGCCTCCAGTGATAATGTGCTGCATAAGAGGCATATTCTCGCCTATTTTCCGCCCAAACCCCTCTCTTTTAGCTTTCAACCTGTTTCATAGATGAACAGTAATTTGGGCAAAGGCACAAGCTCCACCCTGAGCTCACTCGCCATGCTCCCTACAGCCTGATGCTTCAGGCGCTGGTGTGATTTTGCAGGCTGACAGTGACCCTGGCAGGGATGGGGTAGGACCTCTCTGGTCCTCTCCTCTCTAAAATTGCCCAGGGGGTGTGTGAGGGGAGTTTAGGGGAGGGTGGTTGCCGGGGGTCAGTTTATATCGTGCATCCCTCTGCCCCATTCAGCTCTGTGGTGACCTTGCAGGCCTGCTCTGCCCACTGGGGAGAGCAAGGGAAGGGGAATTGGAGGGTCATGATCCCTGCGGTGCACGTGTTGGACGCAGATGCTAACACAGCCTGACTAGGGTCTATTGAAAACATATTCTCCGGGCCCTCACCACTTTAGCCTGCTCTTTCCTTCTCTTTCTGTGTTTTTCTTTGACCTGATGGAGCTGAGCAGCGATAGCTGACCTTTTCCCTGACACTGAATTGTTCCGCCCAGCACCATAGGATCACTATTTACGCACCCCTGGGTAAGCCCTTAGGGAGGAAAGTGTGGTGCTTACACCGGAGGAAAGTGCGCTGCACCACATAAGCACATGCAGACGCACGCACTCGCGCACACACACACACATAGGTCTCACCAAAGAACACTGTCTCAATATGAGCTCTCTCTTCCTTTGTGTAAGTCCTTTGTTTCTGCAAATTGTTATTATGCAAGTTCACCCAGGAGACAACTGTGGAGAAATTTCTGAATACATAATCATCAATGTGTTATTGTGCTGAACCAATTGGGAATCCTCATATATTCATAATCTGACACATGCTCAGAGTTTCATGTGCTGGAACTGTTTCTTGCAAGCTCATATTAGGACCAGATACAGTGTCTGACCTAAATAGCACAAATGTGTTTCATTGTTTGCGCCGTGCCTCCCCAAAAGCCATCGTTTAAATTTCTTTGGTGCTTTTGTTTGTTTGTTAGAAAGCTCATAATGTTCCCCACCAAGACGAGAGGGATCTCCATCAAAGGGGAGCCTGAGAGTGGATGGATGGAGTAGAGTGTGTGTGATGCTCCAGTGCTTCACCACAGTCCTGTAATCTCCCATCTGGAATGTGTAAATCAAGACTCTGTATATGCTCAACTCTGCAGCCCTGACAGATTTATACAGCACAAGCTTGTGTTTCTAGGGCTCCAGAGGCAAAGAAAATGTAAACTTTTTGAAACAGTTAATCACAGCGACCAGCGTTGTTTCAAAGGCTGAAGATCATAACCGCTTTGGGTGAGAAATTAGTTGTTTTTAGGGTTCCGGATTCATCTTTAAGTCAGAGTCATTTTGGTCAGCATCTATACACAGTAGGCTGCCCAATATTTTGTTATAAAAGAGCTGAAACTGAAGCTTCTAATATGATGTCCGGCACATTTTTGCTTTCCCTATTATGCATCTTTTCAGGTGCTCTATATACGTTTGAACATGTAAAGAGATTCAACTGATGCTAGCTTTTAACACAGTAGATGGAAATACTTAAATGGCTTTTTGGCTTGGTTTCCCTTCTCTTCCCCATGTTCGAGGTCACAACTTTAAACAGTGCATGCGTCGTGTTTGGTGTCAGGGTTGGGGCGATTGAATGGCGGCGGCAGGGGAGCTGACATCTAACATGAAGGTTAAGTGACAGGCGGGGCACAATAAGGTCAGCATCGGCGTGTCACCCTTCCAGACCTCTCAGGAACAGAGAGGCAGGAAAAGGCCCAGTCAACTGCTTGCAGATGTGTCTGGATGCATGTTTCACTGACAAACACGAGGCAGGCGCCGCTCTCTGATGGTACCACTGGTCACTTCTAATCTGCATCTCGCTGGCAGAGAGCGCTGCAACACTCCAGTCATGGTTAGTGTGTGAAATCTCAAACACCCAACTCAACTGACTTTGGCCCTTGACAGAATATATTGACCAATCTCCTGATAGCTTACGTATTTAGTTTAGTTGAGTAGCTCAAGCAGTTTCACAATTTATGTGAGTGTTGTTATAGCTAAATCCTTAAAAAGCTGCAGTTGGAATTTCAGGGTTTTTTTCTCATTCAATCTTTCTCATGCTTGCACCATTTTATGGCATGATCTGTCCATCTTTTTTAATGTAAATTACACATTTTGCTCCTCTTGCCCATGTTAAGAAAATATGCTTTACAGTACATGCACTCTTCAAAGCACCACTGCATCTCTGACAGCTGTTTTTAATTTATTCATACAAACACTGGGAACCTACAGCATGACTTCCCTGAGTAAAGGCAATCCTGCAAAAGAACAGACATTCTTAGCGTCTGGCTGTGGCAAATAAACTGGAGGGTTCAGACATTCATAGGCGTTAATGATGATAGTAAAATGACCATTCTTTTAAGCAATTCTTCAATAAAAATGATATGTTGTAAGGGCAATTCAGTAACATCTTGACATGTCCCTGCTGTAAATTCTCAAATCTATGTGTAGCTCTAAATCTGGAGTGAGATGCACCATGCAAAATTCTAAACAGACCGGACAGTACAGACGGAAAGATCCATGTGAGACTCTGAAAGGAGCCATTCTGTTTGAGCACTTTTAGTACTTTAAGTATATTTTAATAATTCAGTACTTTTACTTTAATACAGTTTGAATGCACAATGACTTCCACTTGTAAATGAGTATTTATACACTGTTGCTTTGCTGCTTATAAGTAAAGAAGAGTACTTCTGACTATGCCCACATGATAGCTTCTTTATCATTACAGTCCAGGGAATACTACGCAAGGTGGATACTCTCATTAGCTCTCACATTAGTCCTTTAAACTGTTCCTGGAATTTACCATATTTAATGAGGTAAGGCAGCATCACTGTTCCCTTGGTAATAGGGTCTAATATATTTACTAATAATGACAGGAGAGGGTCACAATCAATGGCAAGACCTTGCTTGTAGAAGTGATTTGGTAAACACTTTTACCAAATACACATAGTTTTACTCATTTAATCTAAGGCTGCTTTTATTGTTTATAGTTTTATGCTTGCAAACACCCCCATTGAACTGGGCCTGCATGGTGCAAAGGGTCAGGGAAGACATGTACCCAACCTCAGGAGGTAGGAGTAGTAAGATCGACATTTTATTGGCAATTAGACAAAAAGTAGAGCGACACTGGGAATGGTTGAGTACATTAACACAAGCACAAGTGACATTAACAAACCAGCAGACACTGACTAGGTGGGCTGGCTAAATAAGCAAAAAAACACTTAAGGGATCCACTCCACTTAGTGATCCCTTAATTGAAGAGGGACACTATACTGCTCATGGGGAACACACTGAGGGCATCTGGTGGACAGGTAGGACAACACACTGACCTGAAAGAAACAAAGAACCACAGGTGGGAGCACAGAAAGGAATGAACAACAGAGGAAGGTGTGGAAACAGAGTAGGCTTCGTCCACCACTGTGACACATGGAGGTATTAGGTCATTTGCTGGGTTATTACGGCCTGTTATTCCACATGGATAGGTCCTAGCTTTCAAGAGCGGCATCATTAAAACTTCTGCTATCCCCTCAAATGTCTGTGAGGTGTCAGAGGAGAGGAGAGAACAGGAGAAAGGTCCTTTCCTTCCTGACAAAATGATGCAAGTGTTTGTGAAAGGAGGAGGGAGCACAGTTCTGCTGCAGTTGCTGTCTCTGGAATGTTTAGAGACACACACACACACACACACAATAACACACATCCAGCAACAGTGGTCTAGAATGGTGAAAGCATTACATCGTGTATTGATGAACCCCCTGCATACACACACACAGCTCCTCCACTCCACCCCTTCTGGAGGCACTTTAGACAATGAAGACCACAGTCTGTAAGCAGCAACCTTGGCCTGAAGAGAGTAAAAGTGTGTGTGTGTGTGTGTGTGTGTGTGTGTGTGTGTGTGTGTGTGTGTGTGTACGTGTGGTTTTGTGGTGTGTGTGAAAAGATCCAAAGGTGAATCTTAAGATTGCCTCACCGAAAAGGGAAAAAAATAGAATATCTGTCAATATTTTCTGTCCTCTGTCATCGTCTAAATTTTTTCCACCGTTCCAAGTCTTGTTTTTGCCTGATTGTGTGCACCTATTGATTGACAACTGGCTCCAGAGCCACTCAGGCCTCTTAAAATACCAGGCCAGGGCTTCAGGTTTCAGGCCCCGGCCTCGGGCCCCGCTATTGTCTGCGTCTGGAAGGCTGGCTCCATTAGAGCCCATCCCAGTCAGTCCCATTCAGCCTGCCTGCTTTGTGTACCTCCACCTCAGCCGCCTGCCTGCTACCCACAGGGCCCTGGCTAGGTGGGGCTGACAGGGTGTCAACACTGACAAGAACATGGCAGTTTGGAAGAGAGACGGGTAGACAGCACACAGGCCCAGGCGCCTTTCATGGCAGCCATTCTCAAGAGTCTTTCCTTTCTGACACTGCTCACTCATCTTGTGTCCCCCATGGTGTTGGCATTCTGTTTTGCTTGTTACAGCTTCACAAGTTCCCGAGCTGGGTTGTTTGAAGAGGGTACGATGGCTATCACTCCGAGTGTGTGAATGGCAAGAGCTCACATTACACATATCCCCCACAAGATGAATAGGTATTTGGCAGATACAATTTACTCTCCAGTATTATAGTCAAATCCACTATAGGTTTTTTTTTACAATTTAAATTTTGAACAATGTTTATGTTTCCACAGAGCTGACAAGAAGACTCATTGGAGTCACGCTGCTTTTACTGCGTATAGCATGATAATGTGAAGAGTTTGCATGCGTCAACAATAAAGCAGCAACAGGAAGATTACACATGCTTTTCTTTCATGAGTTGAAAATGTCAGCTCTGTCGTCTGCTCTACCTGACATTTTAATCAGGCTGAGTTGTTGCAGTGCCACATCCTTTTAGCCAACAGTCTCATCCGGAGAATGCATGTAATGAAATTTGCCCTAAATCATGGACATCAGGCCGGAGGTCCAAAAGGTTAAGAGGAGCACAGGGTCAGGTCCCATATAACGCTCCCTGGGCAGAATTAAAAGGGAAAGGCTTCCTTTGTCCAAGCCGACCCTGCAGGTCAAGGAGGTCAGGAGGTCAGTGTCAGGGGAAGGCCCGGCTCCTCCACCCTGAAATGCTACAACCCCCCGCCCAAAAAAATCGAAGATACCTCCCCAAAAATTAGCGTTGTTTGTGCTGGTCAGGGTTCAGCTGGGGGCACGCTGACATGATTCGACGTGCCTTAATCGGGAGAAGAGGAAGTCCATCTCTGCAATGCACACACTTCTGAGGTCAGAGGACAGCAAAAGCACCTGTGACGTTATTGTCAGTGACAGCACGTGTTTGCGTGTTTGATGACATAGGGACAAGAGGTTTCGAGGAGCAAATTGGATTCATGTCAGACCTTCTGCTTATTGATAAATATGGCAGATGCTCGCACAGGCATGGCGGGCCAGATTCAGACGTTAACACAGTTAACTGCTATTTGCTCACAGTGCTATTATTCTAAATGGCATTATGGTGGGATGTGTGGCTGCAAGAGATGCTAGTGTGCTTCTGGTGGTGTGTGTTTGCGTGTGTGTACAACTTTTAATGTCTGAACTAGGAGCTGCTGGTTTCAATAGTGAATGGGTATACGGGCCAAATGGAAACAGTGGCAGCTGATTGAGACAAATGGTGTTGAGGCCTGATGTCTCAACTGGGAAAGAGAAAGCGTGCAAAAGATGGACACACTCTGTGTAATGATATCACGCTTGATAAATGCCACATTAGTGCTTTTGTTGCCTGCAAGGACATACTGAAACACACTTTAAATAGACAGCTAATACAGCATCATAGAAAAATAAGAACAGATATTGAATTTATTTGAAAATGTTTAATTCTAACTTGCGTGTTCACTCATAAGAATCCTCAGACAAACAACAGAACAATCAGATAAAATAGTTTGCGTCTGGTCTCGCGTCTTCAGGGCAGATCAAGAGATGTCTACCATGTTTACATGGAGTGGCCCTCATTCTTCTCGTCCATCCCAAGGGCTCTCCCCTCTGTCTCTCTCTTTGTGTCTGTCTCTGCCTCACTCTTATCTGACTGCCTGAGCTTGTTGACCCTACCTGAGTTGGTTAGTCATCCTCTCCAGGCGTCACTAAGGCAATTTCAGGGATGACCGTAAATCAGCTGACAGGCTCTGCTATCAGTGAGTGACACATCCAACATCTAAGCAAAGTTTAATGGTGAGCTATAAAAATTTATGAGTATACCCTTTGTGTGCAACTCTCTGCTCAAGTATCTGTTTGGGCCCTCTATCAGTGCCTCCTTATCATATACACGGTGTCACAGATACAGTGAATGAAGATGAAATAGGCTATTTTGTTCTCCTGAATACTTGGACCCACATAACCTGTTGGTAAAGATCAGCGTCTTTCCAGTGAGTACTGATTCGGTCTGCCTAGGTGATTGAATTGTTGAATTGTTGTAGGTCAAAAGGCACTGATAAGGAAACAGTAAGGTGTGAAAACACTGCTTTGAGAACAGGAGACACGTGGGTGCACTTGTTCTCTGTAAGAGGAATATAAAATAATCCCAGAGTTTTTATAACACTCCCACTTTGTAAACACTGTAATCAGATAAGGGTGAAGAAAAAATGTTGATTGTTAAAGAATCACTCCCCTACCCTCACAATAGTTAACCAGAACTGTCAAAGGCACTTCTTACTGTAATAAGGTTCCTGATCAGCAATATGTCAGGCTCTAATAAATACATAAAAAAGTGAAAGAAGATATAAGCCTAATGTGACTGAATCTTTTGACACACAACAATTAACCATTCACATCAAAATGCTAAACTACAACAATAACAAACATCTAATTTATTCATGACATTTGACAGAAGTCAGGGGGGTGTTGTGGACAGGTCATTAGTCTTTCAGAAAGCTACAGACCTGCAAACAAACATATCAACATATTCACACCTTGGTGCAAAAAAACCCCTCTAAACAGAAAGGACCCTTGTTGTTGTGAGAAAACATTGAGCTAACCAAAGACTTTTTTTTATTTCTTTTTACAAACCCCTGAACATCCATGCAGAGTCTCAAAGCAGCAGCTATTTCTCTTTCTTTAACTTTGAATGTTCAAACAACTGTTCCTTTATCATGTTGTTTTTTTTCTATTTATATATATATTTAGGTATGACGATTACAGTGCAGTGCCCCAAATGGTCTACAATTACATCATGAAACAAAGATACACTGCAATTTTGTGTTATCAGAAAAAATAAAGGGAAACATTTCCCTGTTCCCTTACAGTGCAAGACAAAATGATCCTGTACTGTATCAAATGTGGTGGCGGTGGTGGGGGGAGGGGGCAGAGGGTAACAAGGTGTTACCTCGTGGGTTTAATTAGAGCGTCAACACCACCACACTGCATTGGCCGGCTGATAAGGGGAGCAGACAACTGACAGGAGGTGTGCGAGGCCGGTTGGAGACAGTCTTATCTCAGGGCGGAGAAAGACAGCAGCCGCCCTGGCTTCCTCACGCAATGGAGGGAGGGGTAGAGGGAGGAAGATTGGGGAGAGGTTGCGATAGGCCAATTACCTGTGAGTCATCACTCTCTTCTTCCCATACTCTGCAGACAGTCCAGGCAAACTGGCACATGTCATGTCGGTGTCAAAGGTTTACTCGGTTACACACGAGGTCTCAGTGCCACCTTGTGTTATGGGAATGTTTCTTTATTTGCGGATAAACCCACTGAAGTGTCGAATAAACCTTGAATTTTGGGTAAAACCCAGCCTGCACTCTACCAAGGATGAGCTCCACTGTTTTACAAGGTTATCTATTGAAACTGTGCTGAATCAATGAACTGTCTGCACCCTTAACAAAAAATATATTGAATTCTAAATGTATTTACAGTCGAACCGCTCTATCATATCTGTATCATATTACAGGTTTTGAACCTAATATCAGGGTGAAAGGGCTATGATGGGAATTTAGTGTGGAGAATAAGTAAAAAGAAAAAAGTGAGACAGATGTCAGACAGATCTGTTTTTTATCTATTCTGGAAGAAAAACATCAGATGAAGTGTGGGTAAATAGATGGCCATCTATTTCTGTTTGTGTATGCTAACATTTATGGGGATATTAAGTCCGTGAGTGAGCTATCCATAAAAGAGAAAAAAAATACATATAGCACCGCTGCTATGGCTGAGTGTGTGTGTGTGGGTGTGTGAGTGTGTGACGCTCTGGCTCCTAGCTGTCTGCGCCTTGCTCCCCGCCGCTCATTGCACACCACATTATTTTTAACCCACTGCCTCCGAGAGGAAGCAGGAGACGCTTGGGCCTCTGAAGTCCAGTACAATGAGGGATAAGCTCACACACATACACAGTCACCAAGTCGCACACATGTGCTGAAACACCTAGACGCACACACCAGCTTTTGTCATCTGCCGAAAGACACATACTGGACACACATGCGTACACACAGAGACATGACACACTTACCTTTTGCATTTTCCTTCATCACCGGACATGCATCCTCCGCTCTTCGCTGACACACACAACAATCCACTCTCACACTGACGGCTGGCCTTACCTTGCGCCCCACCCGTCTCCACTGTGGCGCTGTCTGTCCCTGTTGACCCAGATCCAGCAGGTCACCCTGGGTCATTGGGCTGTAAATGAACTGATACTAATTACAGTAAACAGCTCCACATCGCAAACACACACGCAGGAGCGTTTGCTCCTGCGTGTGTGTTTGCATGCATGCCTGCAAGTAGTGAAACTGGACAAGCTTAATTCACGGAAAAGGGAGGTCCGCACATCAGCCCCAAGTAGGCAATCAAGAATGTTTAATTGTTCATGTTGATCGTCTGGGGTGGGGGGTGTTTAGGTTTTAGGCCTCTCATCTATTTTTTCACTTCCTCTTCTGAACACTTAATCATCAGCGTGGTGATTGGTGTTTGGATTTGGGTGTCATAGGCTGAGGTGCCATTAACCTGAATAAATGAAATGGATATGGTTTCAACGCTGTATTGTGTGCGTACACGTGTGTCATTTGTGGGTGATGTCACCTAAAATATTTTGATGAAAGCAGTGAGCCACCTGTTGATTTGGCCTGTTATTGCATGATTTCTTCTCTCCTTCATCCACTGTCTCACATGACTCCACGCTGTCTAATTGACTCTACTCTCTGTAACTCACACAATCAAAAGCTCCCATGACGCCTCACTAGGAAAGCGACTGACTGACTGAGTGGTGCCTTGTAAGTGTTTAACCTCCTGCAGTGGAGACACACACACACACACACACACACACACACACACACACACACACACACACACTCATACATACACATATCAACCCAGTCACTCAGTCAAGGCAGAAATCAGATTGACTCAACCTCTAAGGGCAGTACCATTGAAATCAGATTACAGATGAGGTAGCCCACAATTTCCAGAGTACCGCATCCACCACAACGCTTTGGCCTTGAAAACATACACCTCTTCCTTTCTCTCTTTCGTCCTCTCTCTCTAACATACACACATTCACCCAAGTACACACTTATGCACATTCACTTGAAGGGAAAAGTGATCAACAGGGAAAGTGATGGCTGGGGGAAAACTGAAGGTAATTAAGTCCAGCCCTCCTTGTCTGAATCGATGAGATGAGGGGTCGCAGGCCCATCTCACATTGCACTTTCCTTTCTCGGCCCCTCTCTCTATTACTCTACTTTTCTATTTCTTTACAAACTCATACGTATATATACTTACAAGTTCAAGTGTTCATCAAGGTATACTATGAGCATAACTCTAAGAAGAGAAATGATTATTCCTTCACTCTTGCTTTATATGTTTTATTGTAGCGGCCCTCAGTTCTCTCCATGAGGGCTGATGTTGACATCCTGCTTCACAGCCTGTCCAGCCGCCACAGTGTGCAGCCAAACGCCCTGAAAGTGTCTGCCACATTGTTCTCCCACTTGAAAGTCAGCAAAGCTTTGTCAGCGTCCTCCAGTGTAGTCCTTTATCGTATTCACACGCTGTGCTTTATTTTTAGCCCATCCAAGTCCGTTGCCTTGTTCCGGCAATTCTTGAGCAATCTTTCAGACCCCCCTCCACCACCACCACCACCACCACCTCTTCCATTGTATTTTTAGACAAAGGTGAAAAATGGCAGACCTGACTGGGAATTATGAAGGACCTTCCCCTTGATGAGGGCTGGGTATGTCTGAGCAGGGTGGGGGGGCCTTGAGACTAGACAAGCTGCGTCAGGGGACACTAGACTTGGTTTTGCCACTGCAGTGGACATCATGGATCCAAGTATTGTACAAGATACATAAGATTATTTAATTTATTTCAAAATGACTTGAGTAAAATATATTTGTCACTGGTACATTCAACAGTTTTTACTACACTATTAATTAGCTTTATAAACGTGGTTCCATTTATTTTTCAGTAGGACTGAATTTAATGGAAAAGTTTGATATGTTGGGAAATACACATTTTTCCTTTCCTGAGATAGATAAAACAACAAATTCTACTACTCCTGTGTACATAGGGTTACTTCTTGGTCAGGACCAGGACCTTCCTCGAGTCTCTGCTGGTTGCTGACCAAGAAATAGTTATACAAAACGCAGTTTGTTGCTTTTACACTTTGGCTTTTATACAGTTTAAACAAAAATAAACTGCAAAAAGTAAGCTCCAGACCCTCCTTTGTTTAATGTTCAAAGGAAAGTCGAAGCCTGCTGAAGAAAATCCATGGAATTGGGATATGTGCACTAGTAACTGTGACACAGAACCTGTGATGTGCACATGGAGCCAAAATGTTTCTACACATTAGGAATAGTATAGCGAAAGACGATGCTTACTATAAGCACATGATTAGTGGGAGGTATTTGGTATCACACTAATTATGACAGTACATCGATAAATTGTGGACTGTCATCTTAAGTCCTTGCCAAGCGCTGTATTATCTCTTTCAAACAGATAGCAAAGATGTATAGTGAAGAATGGCAACCAAAGATGTGGCAAAATCTGGCAGCAAAGAGATAATAGGGCTTGGCCAAGAACAAGTAGTCTGACCAATTATAGAATATGTACTGTTGTTTTGAAGACATAATTGTATGTGTGTATGTGTGCAAAAGCTTGTTTGCATGTGTTTGTGTCAGTGTTTGTCCATGTGCACTGGTTTTCTTCTTGTGTACATAGTAATGTGTGTGCACAAGTTCAGACCTCAGAGTAACAGAGACAGCTAGATACATTCCATAGACAGCATTTTACTCAAAGGCCTAATTAGCTTTTTCTAGTTTGTCGTGGTCCTGACTAAGACTAAAGAAGGAGATTGGGGGGGGGGGGGGGCAAGCCACTAC
>NC_060162.1:13795198-13810596 GCF_021292245.1 Micropterus dolomieu | reverse complement strand
ATGGAAAAAAAAGAGGGGGGGTGGGGGGGGGGGGGGGTCAAGCCACTACTTCAACAATCCATGTTAAGGCGACCGTGTTTCATTTCCTGGTGCCTGCCTTAGTTCCCCTTAAATAGCATTACCTGTTGAAGCCAGTTAAATCACTGACAGCCTGATTAGAAGGCCACTGAGGACCCAGGGTCTGGGCAACAAAGCACGGACTAGCCTTTAATTCAATTTATCTTTATAAACATACACATCTGCCTCTGATTTACCACAAAGTTTTGAGATGTCTTTTACTGCTTTGACAGAAAAGTTTGGGCTCAATTTACTTTCTAACTAAAAAAACACTCTCTCCTTCCAGAACCACCTATATATATGTATATATATCTGGATATTGATCATTTTGCTCATAATAAGGTAGAGAGTGCTGCATAAAACAGTACATAAAGTATAGTCCTAATGGTGCATTAATGACTAGGATCAAAAGGCAACTGTATTAGCCAGGATGATATAAATTTCCTGGGTCAGTTCATGGTTAATGAGGATATATGTTTTCAGAATGTATCAGAGCAGATATAGTAAAATATAATTTTGATGAATGAGTGCGTTTGTGTTGATGATATTTTGCAGAAAATCATAGGAGCAATGCACTTTTACATAATTGTAGACAAAGGTTATTGTATCCCAGACTTTTGTCCACATCCATGAACACAACAGAATTAATGTTTGCATAATACTTAAAATTCACACTTACCTTTTTAATTGGCATTTGAAGCATTGTCCAAATGCTAATTAGCTTTCCCTTGTAATTATACCTTCAATGCAAAAAAACACTCACACATAAAGAACATAAAATGTACCTTATTCATGGGGCTATGACTGAGACAATAGTATGCAAAATATTACATTCTGGCCTTTTTGTTCCACCCAAACGTCTTCACCACATGGGATTCTTGGAGGTTAAAGAAACAGATGCTCCAGTGCTGGAGGACATCAGCTGTGGCCCGTTAGCCAGGTCACCATGCTAACCATTGTCACAAGCAGACTCAAGCATCATGTCTACATTCCCAGGTCATGTTCTGGAAGTGCTGGGGGTCATGCTCCTTCACTTCCACCCCTGCGAATGAGTAAGGAGCAAAACGCGATGTAATTACACCCATTTGGCTTGAGACTAGTTGTAACACTGACAAGTGGTCGGCTGTCTCCTGTGCCTGTCTCTCCAGACAAGGCTAGCCAAACAAGGGCCATGACCTACCTTTGTCTACCAAAGACCTCTGAGACTATTGGGTGATCAGCAGGCATTTAGAGCAAACAGTGGAGACAAGAGAATGGGCTTTCTGTTATACAAATGTGATCTGTTTATTGTCTTGCATCTTTATATTGTCTAAAAATTATTTTAAGGGTCATACAAAAACAATGCCCAGCCCTGAACGTCAACTAAACATTTTCTTCAGAGATAACATAAATGTGTAAAACAGTTTCCTGATATAATACCATGTTACACCATGCATGGTAGGCCACAACCATGCCACAGATCATTAGGGTGTTATCAGTGGCTGCATCAAAGGATGGGCAGAGGGAGAAGTGTAACAAATCCTTGGTGCTTTGAGTATGATAAGCATCATTTATCACTGAGAGTGCTGCTGGCCCATTAACAACCACGGCTCCATTAGCACTATCTGCAAGGCTTTTATAATGCCTTGTCTGCCCACATCTTTATGTTTGTATGAGGAAATCATTAAACATTGTTTGTGTGAGACGGAAGCATCTAACAGCTAGGCCATGTTCTCCTGGGGTCTTGGTAGATGGAGATGTGTACACAGATTTCCATTCCTAACAGCAGTGAAATAAGTTTTAAGATTATGCTAATTTCCTGTCTCCATATGGTCCAAAGACATGCAAGTCAGATGGCCCATAGCGCTGAACGAGTCTGTCTGTATGTTGCTTGTGTATTGAACAGGTGAATAGCAATAGCTAAGGCTACGTTCACTAGTATAGATAGATACCAAGGTGTATGAAAGAAGGGGGAGGCTATGCCATAATTGTGACATCAGTGGGATTCTGGGGTTTGACTCTGAGTAGAGGATGAGTGCATTTACATACAGAACATGCTCTGTGAAGGTTGACAGGTTGACAGAGGGTGTTCAGTGGATATGTTTTGAAGAAGAATGTGTCAGGATGCAAATAGTGTCTAATACCAGGAAATTATGCTTTTTACCCTTTTTGTTGTTTCACACATTGAAATCATAGAGTTCTTTACTCCTTTACTCAGTGTGATACTGGCTGCATTAGCCTGTACACTATTGCTATACACTGGGTATATGGCAGATATATGCAATGATATTTGATAATATTTTAAGCAGAATGTTAAACTTGAAATAAACTGCAATCGTTACTTAGATGTTCTATGCTCTTAACTTCATTGTGTTTCTACATTTGGTTATGCTGTCTGTATGGACATGTGTGTGCTTCTGTTTGTGTTTGTCATTTGTATTCAGCAAGATAGCCATACACAGAAACAACATCACAAGCAAGACCCTGAATACTGACAACATATAGCAAGTAATGGATTTCATCTTTAAAGTGACCTACCTGTAGCCACAAAGCCTCTCAGTATTTAATTGTCAGTGGATGAAACCTGTGGTCTGTAATCAGGTCCTGTCTGTGTTCTGAAGAAGTTGAATAGGTTTTAAAAGGAAGGGCTGAACAGTAATTACCTTCTGACCTCTGCTCTGGCTGATGGGGGTGGGGGTGGGGGGGCGGGGTTTATAAGTAATGGGTGAGGGGTGGGGATTAAGGATAGGGGAGGAGAGGCCTCTCGCTCAAAGATGAAGACAGTTATGTTTGTATGAACAGACACTGGAGTTCATTGTCCTCCACACTTCCTGTTCTCCCCTTCCCCGCCAACATAAAATGACCCCCTACTCAATCTGGAGAGGTATCTTCACCCACGGACATATGCACAGGCACACACACAGACCACATTCTGAACACACAAATACACATACTCACACACATCCTCTTCTCCTGATCAGATGACATCATTAACAATCATTACAGGGACACCAGGAAGTGCAGAGATCTCCGGCTCAGAGTCTGGCTGCACGGGATCAGGTTAGCCTGCTAGAGATGAGAGATTTGAAGAGGAAAGCACCCACCAACGCTATTTCGCCTCTGGATTTCATTAATACCTCAGTGCTAACAGAAGCCACGAAGAAAAGATGGTAAAAATTGAACACATACTTGGAATAGTTTGTTTCTGAATGTTTTAAACATGTAAGAAATGCAACCAGATGGCAGCTTGATCAAAAATTATAGCATATTTAAAGTACTACACATCTTAAATACTGTATGTTGCATTTAGGCTTCCTCTAACGTTGAATATTTCATTGCAGTTGGATGACCAGTGTTTTCTTATCTTGTCAATTTAAACTGGATACAGTGCTTCGTGGTTTCTGTGGCCAGGTTAGTGATTTGGGCCGGGGCTGGTTTGTGGCGTGTGCTGGAGCCATGGTTCCTCAGAGTGAAAGGCCTTCCCTTTGGGACCAGAGAAAGCTGACACGCCAGGCCTGAGTTTGTCGGTGACAGGGCCCTGGCAGGAAGCTTGTCTGAGTCCATGGACGTCGCAGTAGCTGTTCTTGTATGACACTAACCACAGCTACCACAAGACAAGCAATACTGCTGTTGCTGTCCTAGGCTATGTTACTGTCATACGATGCATGCAGACCTTTCCGTGGGACAGGGGAGAACAGCAAGTGGTGGTGGTGGCATGCACACATGCCTATGTGCGTGCAATGCTGCTAAAACATGTACATGCACACGTGTATGATTTAATCTTTGCCTGCCCGTTCGTGTGTGTGTCGGAACTTAATGCTCCACAAGGGGGGAGAGAAGAGTGACGCCTACTGTCAAAGAAACTGCACACCAGCTCCATCCTGTGTAGGTAAACAGCGCAAATGAATTGCCATAAACATAATCTGTTAAATTAAAGGTTATCATGATTACAGATTACAACACATACAGCTGCAGTATTCATGTGATATAAATTTGTAACACAAGCATTTCACATTTCACATTTCACATTTTTCATTTACATTTAGCATGTGGATTGTCTTCCCAATAGCATTCACCTCAACGATCATCAGTAAACATCACAGCCAGAGAAGTACTTTTACATGTTCCATCACCATCCACTTGAGCTTTCTGTTTTTTCATGAATAGGGGCTATGATTGGAGCAGGGAGTGCTGGAAATCCTTTGAAAAGGGAAAACAAAAGGTCTCCTCTGCTGTGGTGAAGCATACCTCTCAAGAGACTGGACCTGGGCCTGACTCAACCTTTCACACAATCGACGGCCAACAATACAACAAACCCTGCCCTCGCAAACCTACTATTGTACTGGAGCACGCCACAGCTGTGGAGAATCACATTTAGGTGTCAGAGGCAACAAATGTTTCTTTAATTGGAATAGTGGTATTAGCTCATGTTTCCTCCCTGTGCTTTATGAATCCCCTGTGCCTATTGTTTGGAAGTTCGCGTTGACGTCGCCTTGGCGGCTCCGGCTAATTGAGTGAGTGTGTGTTTGGACCAGGTTCAAGAGGAACTAGCGTCTCTTGGTTGTGTAGGTGAGTGGGAATAGTAGAGTGTGTGTGTGTGTGTGTGTGTGTGTGTGTGTGTTTTTCTTATTTTTTCCCCGAGGTTGTGTCTGTCTACGTGCAGGATCATGGTGCTGTGTATGTGACTCTCTATGTGTCTCTAATATTTTTCTCATTGACAATTAATCTTTTACATTTTTATTTATTCTAAATGAGCCTACACACAATGAGATCCTGAGCAAAGTAATTTAGTAATTTTACTCCATTTGAAGAACCCGCCCCCCTTTGCCACTGTCACCTAATCTGGCTTTCAGACAGATTAAATCAACAGCCAAACACAGTGACCATATTTGTCTGTATTTGTCCGTACTTGTTATTAAAAAACAAATAATCCAAAACAAGTTGCTGTTTTAAGCATTAAATGGATTGCCAGTTTCATATGTTTAATATCCAGTATAAATATTTGATCTTGAACAAACGTATCACCCAAAATATGTTGTTCTCGATGGCATAATCAGCTTTTGATTTACAGTACAGATAAAGAGTACAGTACATGACATGACCATGAAATGTTCCTAAAGCTACACTTATTATATTTCCCTTCAAAATTTGACAAGAAACATTTATTATTTTTACCCCAGTCCAATGTGAAGGCAATTCCCTATTGGCCCAATAAGTACCCGATTTTTTGCACTCTCCTAATCTTTCCTAATCTGAGGAGATAAGATTACTGGTAATCTAGGGCATCAAAGACACACCAATCCATTTCTTAATATGGGATCTTAACACTGGATCAAGACAACCTGCCACAATCCAGGTCACAAGCATGGACAAGAAAGATTGGGAAAAGGAAGAACTCTTGATTTTCCAACTTTCACTTTATGTGTTTATTTTCATTTAATGTATTATGTTTACATATTACATATAAAGGGGTTTGTTTCTTATGATATATGTGTATTCTGTTGATCTGAATGTTACAACAACTCAGGTAGTGAATATTTATATATTTTTAATATCTTTCATTAGAATGAATATAACATATTATTACTCAAGACTCCCTCATTATAAAATAAGATATAGATACATAAAAGTATTAATTCTATATGAAGAAAGACTAGATAAAATTAGCTCACATACTTTCAGTGGTTGATTTGATATTTGTAGGAGCCAGAAATAATTATATACATAGAACAACAATATCACTGAAGAAAATACTGCATGCATTTGTGATTAAGTTACTTGTGTTATTTAAAGGTACCAGACACTGGACAAAATCTCATAATCCACATATTTATTTCCAACAATGTGTTTACAGTATGAATCTTTAATCTGGGGTTCCAGATGAATAACAAATCAAAAATCATCAAAAGAAAGTGCAGTGTGTTTTTTCTCATCTTGAGACAGAACAGGTGCTGCTGGACTCCCAGATCAGTGTCAACCGGGGATTACAGCATGTGTCACTGAGATTGTGAACACAACTCAAGAATTACTGTCATAGGAACTGAGATTACAAATATGGATTAGAAGCAGAATAAGATGGACATAGTGCTAAATTTACAAGATAATCTGCCAGCGTGCCTTGACGAAAATATTCCTTATGTGAAAACAGTATTAAGACGGATTTAGGTGTGTGTGTGTGTGTGTGTGTGTGTGTGTGTGTGTGTGTGTGTGCGAGCATGAGGACTTTCTTTGCATGTTTGTGTGTGTGTGTTGGGTGAGGAGTGGTTTGGATTATTGTGGAAGCGGATGCACTTGATGGTAGTGCTTGACCTGAATGTCTACTATTAAATTTAAATATCGAAAGAATGACTTGATTTTGAAGTATTACTTTTTATTTAACTATAGGAGATTAACCTTTAGTGTAGCCTTTAGTCTATAGATCTTTATCTACAAAACATTTTGTGTGTGTGTTTCACACATTCTTTTGACTGTGACCAGATATCTGAGGTTTCTTGCCAAATCTAATCAGATCAGAGCATACAGAGAGTGTGGACTGAGTATGTGTGCATGCAGCGGTGGGTTCAGAAGTGAGTGGTTTAGAAAGAATTCATTAGCGTGTAGACAGGTGGCTAGTATTACACTCCGTTAGTGAAAGTCTGCAGCCTGAGCTTTCCTGTACTGAATTGTCTCAGTCCCGCTCTCTCTCTTTCTCCCTCTCTCTGCAAGCAGTAAAGCTACACCGGTCTGGATGACATTTTCAAAGACAGCAGGCCACTGATTAGAAAATGGTCTGCACTGAAACAACAGCCTCCGATCTTTATCAAAGTTCTCTCTCTCTCTCTCTCTCTCTCTCTCTCTCTCTCTCTCTCTCTCTCTCTCTACCCAACCTTGCTATCTATCCGTCTCGAAGGCCTGTCTCTCTTGGGAGCCAGCTATAAGTACTCCATCAGGCAAACCGCATTAGCGTAATTTCGTCCCAGGAAATTAGCAGAGCAGAGCGGCGCCAATTAGAAGTCAATAGCTGGCTTTATTAATCGAGCTAGCCATCGCACTTGATTAGATTAAGCTGGGGATGAGCTCTGTTTGTGTGCCTGTGTGAGAGTGTCTTTGTGTGTTTATTCATCTGTGTTTGTGCCTGTCAGTGTATTGCTTGTGCACCCTTGGCTGTGTGTGTGGTTGGCGTCATGCAGAGAGCGGCAGGTGCTGCTGACTTGCTGATCCTGTCTCATTGTGACTGTCTGCGGCTCTGTCAGAGCTCAGTAATATGTTGATATTGACCCTTTTCGACTGCAGGCTCTTAGAAGACACACTGCAGAGAGGGATGGAGCTAGAGGCATCAGTTAACGCAGAAACAAGCCAGCCAATTGGATAAATTAAACTGACATTATTATATTAACTATAGTAATCATATAGCTGCAATTAGCTGGCCCCATAAGGAGCATAATATCATACTATCACAGTGTAAACCATAATAAAAGAGATGGATATTTTCATAAGTAAAGTAGTTTCGCAACTTAACTCCATTCTACATCTATACCTGTGAGTCTGTTATTGGGATGATGTGAAAAGCTGTTTGCAGTCACATAGACCAACATAGATTAGTGGATTTAACAGTTTTGGTGTCATTATTCACTAATACACTGGTACAAACCGAAAACTCTTGAAGATATGAATATATCCCTTGGTAGGTCCTCTACATGCGGATTAAAGTGTGAGTTTCCTGTGTTATCACTGTCCCCTTCCATATGTATAATCTCAAGATCTCAGCCCTCAATCTTCACAAACTTGTCCTAATCCATTTGCCATATCTGCTGGCTAACACCTGTTCCTGAATGAGTAGAGAGATGCTTTAGAGAAAGGAGGGGACATAGGACACTCAATGTATTGGACATTTTCATCAAAGTGCATAGCCTTTTGAGAAATTTCTGTCAACCTGTGTGTAGGTCGTTGTGTATAAGTTGTTGTTTTGCAAGTCTGTTTATTTATCTGTCAGTCTTGTGTCTGTCAGTTTTCCACTTTCCCTCCTTCACACCTAAAATAAATCTTTGTTATCCATATCCTGAAAAACACTGGATCAGAGCCGAGCTTTAACCGAACACACTTCAGACGCATGTGGTGAAGAAGCTTGTATACAAATTTTGCATTCAGAAATGGAAAAGAAATATACATTAGAGGGACGACACTGTGATTTTCTTTTAAAACATGAGTCTCTTTACAGATGTAAAAGATCTAATCACAGTTCACTGGTGCCACCGAATAGAGGGCTTGGAGTGTTAAATTTCCAGCTGAAAACACTTGGAAATCCAAGGTCTTTAAAACATGGAGTTAGGGAACCACAAAATGGTCAACACAACCAAACCACAGAAACCCCACACCCTCTACACATACACACACACACCAACACTTGCACCAGTTTTACAGCTACCCAGAGTAGCAACTATCTGTAGATCCACACACCATCACATTTCAACCATAGCTGGCACTCTTAGGTTAGAATTCATTGCAATCTGTCTTGAAAGAAGGTGAAATCAGTCTTTTTACACCAATGCAGCCCATGATTCCATTCAGCTACAGACATGCTAGCATAGCCAAGGCCCCAAAACAACATCAGGCTTCACTGGCCCAGAAAGGACAGCTCCCCCTGGGCCACGTCTGAGAGGCTGGTGGCTAAGTTGCTCTGACAGCTACATGCTTTAACAGATGCAGTTCCCATCCGGTGAAACAGCCTCTTTGGGAGCAGATAAGCTAAAGACAGTTGGTATGGCTATAGATCCATGGGATAGGGGTTAGTAAGAGATGATACTAGTTGCTGCCTGTCTCTGCTAGACAGCGCTTGTCCATTGTGACTGAGCTTGTGAATATTATAAGCGGTCACCTCACAGACAATATAGTGTCAGCTAAGGGGGGTGTTGCAAGCTGGATATCAGTAAGTTCAGAAAGGTCAACTGCTGATATGATACGATATCATTGCTAATAAAGTATTGTATTCTGTCTGTAAGAGTATGAATTAATATTGTTTGAATGTTTAACTTGGGAAGTTGGGAACTTTAAATTATTTACGACATAATCTCATTGCAATCGCCTCATCACTGCTGTAAATCTCTTTTGCTAAAATGACCCAGTCAGTATAAATGCCAGCTGGATGCATGGACTGTTCTTGCCAGGAGCTATAAACTAAATTGCAACAGCAATCAATTGTGCATCATGCCAAGGAACTTTCTAAAGGGTGGCAGTCTTACACCCCACCTATAGATCAGCTTACAGGGCACTTCAATCTCAAATCTAATCACAGAAGCAACAATAGCTGTGAAGGGAAACAAAGCAAGAGGCATTTCATATTCATCTCCCTTGTGTCAGGTGGACTAAGTGCCAGCTGGACTGAAAGGGCTGGTGAGGAAGCAGGTAATGTTGCTGACTGCAAAACATTCTTAGGTTACCAAGTAAAAGTGAAATCATCGATCAGGGCCGCCACGGAGGAATTGTTACAGTGCTGTCTAAATGTTTCTGACAAGGAGAAGTGAAAAATGAAGGCCTGTAGTGAATAAGTTAAATGCTGAATTATTACAATAAAGAAACAATTCAACTTGAAAACGTTTCTCATCTACTCTCACTTTCTGGTGAACTGTCACATTTTTCACTCTGAAGGCTGCTTATAAAACCAGCTGTGGGGGAGTATACTGCAAAGTGTTATTAGAGATAAGAGTGCAAAATAGCAATTTATTACAGAAAAACATTACAGACATTTTATGGGAAGAATCATCACAGCCATCATTTCTGTGTCTTAAACAATAAACAAACTCTAACGCCCCCACACATTTAAGTTTGTGCCCTCTTCCCAAAAATCCCCCAAATCTGACAAAGGGCCTATTCCTTACGCATCCCCAACAAACAGCACCATTCACATTGGCTAAATCATGTGAAGCATTGCAGAGACATGACCAGCTGCTAGCATCATCTCTGTAGACTCAAATGTGCCTCAGGAAAACAATGTGAATGAATAAAAACCCAGCATAAACAAACAAAACCCTAATCCTTTTTAACACGATACTCACAGAGTTGTTGATATTCCCAATTCTTTCCTTTCATTTATGAGACTTGGTGAGTACACATAAACATGAAATCAAAGAGTGGAATCAAACAAAATAGAAATGATCTGTCAGTGCTGCTGAATGTTTAAATGATCATGCAAACAAAATGAGGAAAGCTAAACTATTTCCATGCTACTCAAAACATTACAACATGGAGGCTTGAGGGAGTGAAACTTTCTGTGGCGCTTTCATCCACTACTACTTCCCTCTCTTTTTTCAACCCTTGCCACCAAAAATTCTCCTGCTTTTATTATTTTGAGAGCGTTTGGGCCCCACGCTCAGGAGTGTGTATGTGTGTTTCCTCAAGAAAAACACCACTTATTAGGTGTCACGTCGTGTTTGAAGCTGTGACCTCTCAGGGCTCGTCTCGCTACTTATCTGTCACCACTAGCCTGTTCAGTGTCTGCGGGTGGCTTGGATCAGTGCACCTCAATACACATATTTGCTGTTCAAGCATGACCTCAACAACAGAGAGGTCAGCTATCAAGATTACCCTGATTGTCAAACACAACTAAATACAAAGAAGTTTTAGAACCTTTCTAACTCTCTGGCTGGATGGTCTGACTCCAATTCACAGCAATTATCATGTAGCTGCGGAGTGATTTTACAACAGATTTCCAAAAACTTAGTTAAGGAAATTGTTATCATTTCAGGACAGCCATTAATTGTGACATGCGTCAGTACAGTACGGAGTCACCTGAGAAGTTAACCAAGAAAAAAAGTAACACCCAAGTTCTGAAGGGTTTCCCAAGCATTCACCATTTTCCAAGCTATAAATCATGCTTGTGATGGGGCCTCGAGAAACTGGAATGTGAGAGCGTGACAGTGATGGAGATGAGCTGCCAGACAGGGCGTCAGGTAGCTGCCACAGAGGGTTGATCAGCCTTGTGACACGCCAAGAGGCCCGACCTGTGACATGCTGTGCTGTCCAACAGGTTATGAAGGCAGGCAGGATGGCGTTGAGGTGACAAGAACCAGGGGCTGTCAGGAGGAAAAGCAAGGACAAGATGTCATGTTCACCATGTCGAACGGGCGCCACCATCTTTGATTTTGCTTGACTGAGACAGCTGTGAATACAGTCTCTGCATGGCGCTGATGGATGTGTGTGTATATTGCATCTCAAGGATGAGGAGTCTCTGTATGTGTGTGTACTTGTTCTGTGTGTTTGGTATCCTTTAAGAAAAGTTGGCAGAAAGCCGCTGGTCTGAAATGTTCTCACATAAAAATACATTCTATTGAGCTTTGAGTTTTGAAACTTTTCTGCAAAACAGTAGTTTTACTGTTCCAGATATACTGTAAAGGGGAAGTGAGTTAATAAGCTTAGTTAGAGTTTAGTTTAGACCTCATTTCATTCTATCATCTCTCCCTGACAAAGCCTGAGGTACCAACTGTCCTGACCAGATAGGTTTGGTGGTAAACCTTTCTCTGAGGTCTTTCACAGATTATTTACCCAAGCTGTTGGGAATGAAACAACAATTGTGAAACAGTAGAAATGCAGCAGTGTTGCTCAATGTGTTTCTTGTAAAGGATTCTCATGATTTTGAGAAAATGAAAAAGATGCCTTTGTTTTGTAAGTTGCCGTTCAAAGGCAGCATTCATAGAGTTTTCGACATCTACAGGATATTACCACTCTGTTATGGTGTGAGGATTCTGACTAGGCTGGGTGGGTGGGTTTATAAAGTAGTTGGAGTGACAACCAAGTAATGAATTTAAGCTACAGAGTTGTGTTTTTGGAAGTAAAAGGCCAGAGAGGACAAGTAAATTAATGATACTGAACCACTTGCTTTCTACAGATGACAAACTAGTTATTTTGTCTTCAAACAAACTAATTATTGTGTCATCTTTTTTCATAGTTTCAACATAAGATAATTATCTCAATTTAGCCAGACGTTAAAATATTTTTTTCATGATCATGGGATTATTAAATTGTGAGGTAAACATGACTTCCAAGTGTTCTTTAAATGAAATGTGTTGATCTTGTTGTGGCAAAAACATTAAATAATGATTCTGATAATTATAACAAAAACAGCAAACCAACCATATGCATGTCCATTGTGATTTTCCGTATTTGAAAGCTTAAAACAAATTGAAAATGATAAATGGTTACTCTAAATATATGCTGCAGAAGAAGAAGATCTGACCAGTGTTAACTACAGACTCAAAGCAGTCTATCTGCCGTATAAGCTGGTGCAATACATGCAATGAGCATATCATAATTTATTTGTATGAATTGATAGGTACTGTATTAAGGCAATAATACAACACAGTAAAATTAAACAAGTAAACATCTAATAAGAATACAATTTTTTTCATTCTCAAAGCCTAAAACTGCATGTTGGTCTTGCCAGCCTGTTTCATTCTCCACTGTGCTGCGCTGGATGATTCATGGATCCAGTGAGGATGAACTTACACATTTACAGTGTCAAAAAGTCATGTTAGGCGTGATCTAGGCCTCCAACAAGACAAACCAATGCAATGTTTGATGAAAGACAAGTGCTGTTATCAGGACCATCTGTTGGACATACTCCAGACGCAGCAAAAGTAAAGTCATCAAGGGCTCGACTAATCACAGCACCTTAGGGCCAGGTTTAAGGCGCTGTGTGAACTTAAGAATTAGGGTGTCCTAATGCAGACATGTTCATGTGATGCTTTGAAGCACAGGAAAATACCTCACACAATTAATCTTGAATGGACAAATACTGTACAGCGAAACCATGCAAAAACACACAATACACGCTGAGATTTAGGCTCATCACAGGAAACGTTCACACACAGACAAAACTTCCACCCTCTCGTGACCCATTCCTTTGATGCTATGTATTAGTGTTTACTTAAAAAAAACATCCCTTGTTAAATCACAGTCTGCTTCTGACTGAAAAGTTTAATGATAGCTGCAGGGCCTTGTGCATTCGTATCTGCTATTGGCAGTCGGTCATTCCTCTCCTCTCCGTCTTCCCTCATCCTGCCTGTGAAGGATAAGGGTTGAAATCACGGTCAGGACCTCTAAAAAGGGCTGTCGTTCCTGTCTATCCACCAATCACAAGACCTGTTCTCGAGAAGTGCTGGTGCAAGGTCAGATGACATACAGCAGAAGCATGACAGTGCTCAGTGCCAACAATGCATCATGAACACACACAAACACTGTGCTCTTCATATTTGCTATTATTTAAGTGGTGCAGCATCCTGTCGTGTGCATCACTGTATCAGATTTCAAATTTCTCTTCTCACTGACAGCTCCTTGTATCCAAACCTAACACAAACACCAGTCAGGCGAGTTAATCCATAAAAGGTCGTGCATAAGGCTCCATATACTGTATGTTTCATCATGTCATATTTGAACTGTTGTCTCCATGTCAAACAGCTTGATGAATAGAATAGGAGATGAACAGAGAAAAGCTAGAGGGTGAATTAGTCTGCGGCAGAGTGCTTCATGCAGTAACAGACGAGAGATCAATATTTACAGACACTCCCCTGCTTTAGACTGCATTCATGTCAGAACGAACAAACAGTCCTCTCTGCAAAGGTAATGTCCAGCCCACACACTACACTACGCACTCACACAGACAAAAGTATACACTCTTTTTCTTACCTTGCCCCCACCCTCCCTTCCATGCAGAGACACTCCACCCTGAGACAAAAGCAAACTGGTAAAGGTTGACAAAAGGTGTCTATGGATCTTTTGAGTCCCACACAGCAACCACTGTCTACATTCACCCTGCAATTATCTCCTTACAGACCTAATCCTGGCAGTTAAGTGGCTGGCTAAAAGCATGTGTACACAAACAGGGCCAGAGAGCAAGGTGGTGCATGCAATTTATCTGCTGGCTACATCATACACCTGATATACAGGTAACGCCAAGCCTGACAGGAAGCTACTAAGTCTAATCCGACCAAACATAGGCATGCTTGCACACTCACATTCATACAAGAACATACAAGATTAATGCATGTTCAACTGGTAAATAAATACGGATAATAACAGAGCAGCATGTTACGCTTTTGTCAAGTTCCCATTGGCCAAATTTGTTGAGTGACTTCATTCCTTAAAAGCTCTTTACAAGTTTAAGCAGCTTTTGTATCCATTGTCTTATTTTGAGTGTTTTGAGCACAATAAATTGATGTGACAGCAGTGCATGTATCCAGTCCATTTTTATTTATATAGCGAATTTAAAAACAGGGTTTCCAAAGTGCTGTACAAGGAATAAAACATAAAAACACACATAAAAATATAGACAACACACAAACCACAGGTTCAGGAACAATTCAAATGCAACAACAAAAGACCACACAGCTCTCATGCTGGATCAAAAGCCAGGGAATGAAAGTAAGTTTTCAGTCAAATTTTTAAAGTTTCGAGGGTGGGGGCCATTTTGACCTGTGAAGGAAACTCATTCCATAGTTAAGGGGCTACTGCTGAAAAAGCATGGTCGCCCCAGGCTCGTAGCCTGGCTTTTGCGGCGACCAGCCGCAGTTGACCTTAGCATCCTTGAGGTGGTGCAGACTTGTAAGAGGTCTGAGTTATAACGAGGTGCCAACCCACTAAAACAAACAATTAGATCTTAAAATGTATTCTAAAATAGACAGGGGCCACTGGACTGAGGCCAGAACAGCTGTGATGTGTTCATGCTTGCAGGTTCCAGTTAAAAGATGAGCTGCCACTTTTTGGGCTAACCGTAGACATAAGAGAGTGGCTTGGTTAACGCCAATGTAAAGTGCATTGCAGTAACAATTAAGGGAAATGGGACTCACCCAATCACTTCTATTCCCAAGTAGGTGATCAATACTGAAACATTGTGATTTGCTGAAGAGGTTCTTGGCTCCAGCCCCCCCAAAATGTTTAAGGCCATTGGAAGCTACCTAAAGGTGAAATGAAGGTATGACTGGAAGTACCGTAGATGATTATTCTTAAATAAATAATTTTGAGTGTATGGTTACAAAGAGAAAATGCATACAGCTGACAAAAAAGACAACTTTTTTGAAAAAGAATATATGAAAGGCAGTGTAAGACATGAAAAATATCTTTTTTTTCATTCAGAGGAAGTTGGCAAAATGGCCCAACAACTCAAATCAGTGCATGAGCCAGGAGCCAGTCATTTTATGCCAGCTAAAATGAGCAAAACCAGCTCTAAATGGAAGGGTGAGAGAGGTAACTTGAGCCAGTGTGAATGGACTCATTGTTACTTTGGCTTAATTAGGCGTGACAAGTGAGGCGTGAACAGATTCCCATCATTAGGCCCCCTAAAAAGCCCATTAGAATCAATGGGCCACACTCCGGTCAGACTTTCTGTCTACTAG
>NC_060162.1:13723980-13795098 GCF_021292245.1 Micropterus dolomieu | reverse complement strand
ACGGGTGCCGGGTGCAGAAGGAAGGTCCAGACTGTAAAACCGGATGAAAGTGTGAGGAGTGGCCCAGCCAGCTGCCTCACACAAATCCTGGAGCGAAGCCCCTACGAGGAGGGCCCTAGAGGCCGCCATGCCTCGAGTAGAGTGCGCCCTTACGGCCATAGGTGAAGGTAACCCGCGCACCTGATAGGCCAGGGAATAGTCTGATCAATCCAGTTGCTGATCGTGTGTTTAGAAGCGGGGAGCCCAGCCTTGGGGGACCCGAAACACACCAGCAACTGGTCTGCTTTCCTCCACCGGGAGGATCTCAGAGTGTAAATACTCAGTGCTCTGACCGGGCAGAGCAGATGAAGTCTCCCGTCCTCCGCCGTCACATGAGGTGGGGGATGAAACGCCTGCAGCACCGTAGACCCTGCCAGCCTGGATGGACCTTAGGGACATAGCCCGGACAGGGGTGCAGGATGGCTCTGACTCTCTCCGGGGCAAACTCCAGGCATTGAGGAGAAACCGAAAGTGCCTGGAGATCCCCCACCCTCCTCAGAGAGGTGATAGCGAGGAGAAAGGCCATCTTAAGGGTCAGGTGCTTGGCCTCAGCCGACTCCAGGGGTTCGAAGGGGGCCTCAGCCAGCGCTTCGAGAACCACTGCAAGGTCCCAAGTGGGAACCCTGGTACGAGTCACGGATCTCATCCTCTGGGCTCCACGGAGGAAGTGCACGACCAGTGGAAGCCTCCCCAGAGGCCCATCCCTCAGAGGGGTGTGGAACGCCACCACGGCAGCCACAAACACCTTGAGTGTGGATGGGGAAAGGCCAGCAGAGAAACGGGGCGAGAACGGGTCACCGGGCGTTCGGCATACGGGTCACATACGGGCGTTCTCTACACCAGGTGGCAAACACATTCCACTTCAGGCCGTACGTCCTTCTCTTGGACGGGGCTCTGGAGCTGAGCGGCATCTCGACTGTCCCCAGGAACTGGGCCCCCTCAGGGGCCAGACCCACAGTCTCCACAAGGCGGGGCAGGGGTGAAAGACCTGGCCCTCTGCCTGAGACAGCAGGTCCCTCCTCAGGGGGACCTGCCATGGCGGACTCTCGAGGAGCGATATTATGTCCGAGAACCACACTCGGGCCGGCCAAAACGGGGCTACCAGCAGTAGACTAACACCGTCCTGACGGACCCGCTCCAGAACCCCCGGGAGCAGAGCGACTGGGGGAAAAGCATACAGGCGCAGCCTCGGCCACGTCTGCACGTGGCATCCAGCCCTAGTGGGGCTGGGGGCGAGAGGGACCCTGGGACAAGAACCAAGGCTTCCTCCATACTGACAGGGAACGAAGGCACCTGCTCGTAACCCGTATCAGACGGAACAAATTTCCCCTCAGGGAGAATCCCTTGGATTTTTGCCACCACTGCAGGGCTCTCATGTACAGCAGGCCAGACGGGATTACGCTGGACGCTGCCGCCATGAGACCCAACACCCTCTAAAAGTGTTTCACAGTGATGGCGTGGCCTAGCTTCACTCTGGTCACCGAGGACAAAATGGACCCGACGCGTGCAGGCGACAGGTGGGCCCGCATCGTCGTCGAGTCCCACACCACCCCTAGGAACGTAGTCCGTTGGGCGGGCGTCAGCACTTCGCCTCAGCGGGGCCAGAGCTGCATCCATGCATTTGGTGAACGTCCAATTGTTTTCCAGCTGCAACCCCTTGAGGCGGGCAGACTGGTGAGTGCTCGCTGGCGGTTAGCGTGTCCCAAGCGCCAAGACGGTAGGAAAACAGCGCCTGTTGCCTGAGCCGCCACAAGGGAGGGGACCTCAGTCAGCCTCTCAGGGGGCTGTGGGCGAGAGCGCCGCCTCGCGTCCTGGTTTTGTTGAGGGGAACTACGGGAAGCGACGCTTCGCTTCTGGCTCCAGCGGTAGGAGCTAGACGAGGGCTGAGCTCGTCTCTCTTCAGCCGGACCGGCGGGGAAGATATTGCTCAAACACCTCTCCCTGCGTTTCAGCGTACTGAAACCTGCTGATGACAGCATCCACCGCCTCACCAAACAGGCCAATAGGAGAGAGGGGCACATCCAGGAGAAAAGCCTTCTCCTTCCCCTGGATGCCCGAGAGGTTGAGCCACAGATGGCGCTCCGTAGCCACCAATGCTGCCATGGAGCAGCCAATGCTTGGTAACACGGAGCGTTTAAGTCCGTAGCTCTACGGAGCTCAGTCAGGTCCTCCTCAGAGGGACCTCTCCCTAGGTCATAGTCTTGATAAGATCAGCCTGGTACGCCTGCAAGATGGCCATAGTGTGCAGGCTTGCACCAGCTCGACCCGCTGCCATGTAGGCCTTGCCCACCAAAGCGGATGTTTTCGTCCGACACAGCTTGGTCGCGAGCGCTTCCTCCCCCAAAGGCATCGTTCCGTAGCCGTGCTGCTTAGTTTCTGTCACGCTGCTGTAGTCCAGCAGAGGGGACACAGTCAGCCGTGCAGAGCAGCTTTTTTTTTTTTTTTGGCTGTTCCATGATTTATATAACTCATTGTGCAAATCAGGAAAGAACGCGGGGGTGGCACTCGGGCTGCAGAAAAGCTCATGCCCCGCCTCTCATAGCTGGGCGCGGTCTGATGACGTCGGAAGTCATCCTCCATGATGCTACGCACGTCTAGCTCCTCAGAATCAGACTGTGCAAGCCTCTCCAAACTCATACCTCGGGCGGGAGAAGCCGAGAAGCGGACCCCCGAACGGGGAAGAGAGGAGGCAGAGTCAGCAGACGAGGAACGTGAACGTGGGCGCCCCATGAACGAAGCCGCCGCGCCGCCTCAGCGACCGCCGGCCACCGAGCCACGGGGAGAGCGCATTCGGCCGTCTTCAGAAAAGAGAGCCGCACGGGACCTCAGCACCCTCAGGGGCAGGACCTCACAATGGCTGCAAGCAGCCCCCTCGAGAGCTGCCTGGACATGCGGCATCCCCAGACAGGAAAACACACAGGGCATGAGTGTCCCCAGCTGTGATGTAGACACACTGCCTGAACTGCTCACCAGCCATCTCTTCTGCTTCTCCTTCCAGGTAATTTCGTCTTGTGGTAGCTTTCTTCTGAGTAGTCTCAAACATGCCAGAGTCCCTGCTGAATAGAAAAAAACTAATGTGTCCGGTGTGCCGGCGTGCTTATATACGCCTCCAGTTACGCCGTCACACGCTACCATTCTAGCAACGCCAATAGGATTGGAGTAGTTTCATTCTTGATTTCAGCCCTGCCACGCCCAGAGGCGTTCCCATAGTGTCGTCACCGACGCAGTTCGAGTTCCCTCGAAGGGGAACGTGTATATACCTCCCTCTGTCCCTGTACAGTCCTCTGACTGTTTAACCTCCACCACTGACTTGATCTCTTGTAAAAATGAAATTATTATTTTAGGTGATTTTAACAAAAATTGGTTAGAAAAGTCTTCTACTAAGGATAAAAATAATTTTGGAAATCTAAACCTAACACAAATTATAAGGGAACTTACTCGAATTACCCCAACATGTCAGTCTCTCTCAGATTGGATACTTGTCTATCACCCTGACAGATTTACTAAAGCGGGTGTTTTGTCTGATTGCCTCAGTGACCACTCAGCTATTTATTGTATATGGAAGATTAGAATTCTGAAATCTCTACCAAAATTAATAAACATTAGACAAATTAAGAAAATGAACATAGATCTATTTATTAATGATGTGATTTCTATTAATTGGGATAGGTTCCAATTAATACCCAATGTTAAGGATGCCTGGGATTTTTTACATTCTGAGTTCACTCAAGTAATTGACAGACACGCTCCCTGGAAAATATCAAAGGTGAAGGGAAGACACCTGCCAAGTACAGAACTTGTAAGTCTCTTTAAGCAGAGGGACAAGGCTTGGGCTATATATCGTTAGACAAAGAAAAATGATGATTGGGAATCATACAGGCAACTAAGAAATATTTCTAAGACAATGGCCCGCAATGCAAAATCTAATTATTGTTTAAGATGTCCTTTTCTACTTCTGAGTTACCAGCGATCTGGAAATATCCACGTCTTACTCCACTCTTCAAAGGTGGTGATGAGGTGGTGTCTTGATCCTAATATTTACAGACCTATATCAATAATTTGTTCTATTGCTAAAGTATTTGAGAAAATAATATTTAATCAGTTATCACAGTATCTTGAGACCAATAACATCCTTTCACCATTTCAATCCAGTTTTAGACCTAATCATTCAACAACTACTGCTCTTTTAAAACTTACTAATAATGTGTTTTCAGGATCTGATACTGGTAATCTTACAGGGGCAATTTTTATTGATCTCAAAAAAGCTTTTGATTTAGTAGATCACTATCTACTTTTAGATAAGCTGTATGCAATTGGTTTATCTCAAAATGCATTATTATGGTGTAGTTCGTATCTACATAATAGAAAACAATGTGTTGTTCTTAAAGGGAGTAGGTCTGATTTATTTGTTCAGCAAAGAGGTGTACCCTAAGGTTCAACGCTGGGTCAACTTTTCTCTATTTTTATTAATGATCTGCCTTTAATCTGTTCTAATTCCTCTGTTCAACTATATGCAGATGATACTGTCATTTATACATCCAAACCACATTTATTGCAAATCCAAACTGCTCTTCAATTGGATTTTAGTACCTCAATAAAACTTAATCTTACACTATGGTCTTTGTACAAGACAGACTCTTAAAACAAAATCTAATAATCTAATTATAACGTGTAATGACGGTACTTCACCGCATGAGGTTGATAAAGTTAAATACTTGGGTTTATGGCTTGATTCTGAACTTACATTTAAACCTCACATTGATCACCTCCTTCACAAAATTAATTTTGCAACCTGTGCTTTATTTCGAACTAGAAATTGTTTTACAAGGAGTGTCCGAAAAAAAATTGCCACACAACTGATATTGTCATTTTTTGACTATGCCGATGTTGTTTATCAAAATGCATCTAAAACTAACCTTCTACCCCTTAATACAGCATACAACAATCGCTGTAGATTTTCTCTTGGATGTTCCTATAATACTCATCACTGTGTAATGTATAACTCACTTAAATGGCCTTCACTCAATATAAGAAGACACATACATTGGCTGCAACTTGTATTTAAATGTCTGCATTGTAACTATCATCAATATCTACAACAGTTTTTGGTACCGTATTCTTCAATACATAATTTGAGGCATTAATAACTTACCTTCAAACATACGATCTTTAACATCATTTCACATATTTAAAAATAGTTTGTCTTCTTATTTTGAGTTAAATTGTTCATGTTTCAAGTCACTATATTCTTTATTCTATGTTATGTTTTTGTGGGCAAGTATTTTTTCACAGCCTCTGTGTGGCTATTGAGGTTGTATTAACTTAAATACTTATCTTTTTTTTTTCTTTGTGTTTTTTATTTTTTATTTTTTGATGTTGTCTTTGTTGCAGTGTGTTGATTGTGGTATTGTCTATGTCTTATTATTGTAATGTGTTTGATTAGTCCCTTGTTCTGTATTGTATTGTGTATTAGGACCCCCTCGGGGGTCCTAATACATAATAATAATAGGGTTTATCCTGTCCTATCCTATCCTAAACGTATTCCATTAGAAATCTATACCCTTCAAGTTACTTAACTTATGAAACTAACATACTTATTTTAAGCCAAACCATGATCATTACTAAACTTGAAGTTTCAGTATAGCAATATATGGTGTCAAAATATGGAACAAAATAAAAGATGAAGTCAAAGAGTGTCCAAACATATTTCAGTTTAAAAATAGATACAAAGAAACTATTCTCAAGAAATACAGAGACAAAGAAGGGTGTTAACAACAGGGTTTTTAGTTTGTTGTTGTTTTTTCTCAGGGATCCATTTGTAGGTGGGGAGTGTGAATATATATTGAGTGGGTGCACAAATTGATTGGATAATTTTGTACTGTGCACATTAAATGTTGCTAATTATTAGTTAATTATTTAGAGATTAAAAGGGGTAGGAGTATGTAAGTTTTACTTATTCCTACCCCCTTTCAAACATGTAAATAGAAGTTTTCTTTTATTGGCAATCATAAATTGTATGTTTGGATGCTAAATATTTTTAGTTTTTTTTGTTGTTGTTTTTTTGTGTTATTTTGAATGTATGCTTATTTTAAATTGTTTGTTGTTTGTTGTTGTTTTTTAACATGTTTGAAATAAATATATCAATCAATCAATCAATTAATTTCCTAAACCTAAAAGTAATTTCGGTGCCTAAACCTAACCAAACTGCGAGGTTTCTAAATTCATTGTTGGATATTTGCAGGCACACGTGACATCACTCTCAAGAATACATGCTGCTAAACAAGGATAAAACACATTTGTACATAAAAAACAATGATTTAAATAAACCAATAATATGCCAATTACAGTATAAAATGGCATAATCAGGCCACCACTGTGACAGCACATGTCAGCATGTGACTATAAAGCTAATATGTAATGTGGTCTATCTTCTTCAATAGCTGCACTCACCTGTGCACAGCTGCAAGTTTATTTTATAATGTGCAGACTTAAAACAGTTTTCTAAGGAAAATATTCAGAACAACTAGTCATACCTTAACAATTAGGTCCAAAAATGTATAACGTGACTAACTGACCAATTGCTAGAGCTTTAGCCCAAATGTCACAAGAGAATACATTTGAAAACAGTCATTTTTATTAGACCTAACATAAAATGTATTTTTTCATTAGTAGAACTGAGTGCTACATATAGCACTACATATATCCCAAATAAATATGCCATGTAAAATTTGTTGAAACATTTAAGCAGCACGGAGAAAGAAGCAATTGACGGAAAACGCTTTCTTGAACAACTACATACTCAAACATTTACGCATACACAGGATTTATGTGTGATAAATCAAATGTTACTATGAATTATGATATTAATTTATCCTTATTGATATTTCAGCATGCAAAGTAAACAAGAAAATCCTTTATGACTTGAAACGTGACGTGTGAATTTGAAAGTTAAATTGGTAAAGTAGGACAACAGGTGGTGCTGTGATATAGAGTCTAAAATATACTGCTGAATGTTACTTTATGAATAGCCTATAGTCAGAAGTTAAGTATGTGTTCTCTTATTTCAACCGCCATTCCACCTTGTCACCACTTTCCCTCATTTCCCCCTCTCTGCCCTTACTGGGTCATCTCCATCTCTCCATCGACTCTCATCTTTCAGAAAACCATCCCCCTAAAATCAACTCAAAATAACGTTTCACCTCCAAATTCTTTCCAGAGACATCCGTTACCTCTCTACGCCCTTCAGAGAGAAAACCCATTCATATTTGATTCACGTCTGAGCAGAAATGGCAGTAATGTCTGCCGTAATCATGACAAGTGTAATCAGGCGGGCTTTTGATGGGCTAACGGTTGGACACGCGCTCCACTACTGTGTCAGGAGTGATATTATATTTGGCAGCTGTGTCACATTTTTCTAAAAAGCTTTTCTTTGATTTCCAGACAAAAAGCTCTGCTGACATTTAGATCAATTTTCCTTTTTTTCCATACTTTTCTGTCAAAAAAAGGCTTAAAGATGGTTTTCCTTTCTTCAGATGTGTTGTTTTTATATATTGTCTTTATGTATTTATTAAAATGTATTTATTTGGATACATTTTATAAACCAGCATATATTAATATGAATGTGTACATTTTAAGTTATTTAAACAAATACACATAAATTACAGAAAATATTTTTTACAGACCTATGTTTGGGTTATAGTAAGGTGTTTTGTCTAATATTTTCCTTTCATGTTGTTGTTTCAAACTTATTCATTTTTATTTTCCTAATTTTGTGTCCCCTCTCAGCCCCTCTTTTATTTTTGCTGTAAATAATGTAATGGTCCGGTGCCTGTAAGCACTACACAAAACTGAAATGAAAGAATCAATTAAATTGCATCAGCAAAAAGTATTAGTGGCTGTGATAGATGGGGTTTTAAGATGGCTGAAAAGTCTAAAATACTGAAAGTGGCAACTTCCGACCACACATACAGACTGCTGCATTTACTGCTTTTTTTTATTATTTTCTACCATAGTTCATCAACAGTTAGTTGGTTTCTTGATAACTTATGTTCACTTTACCTAGCTGCGTTGGATGGAGCCATACTTTATTTTGGTCTTACCAAAATGCAACTGTATATTATTTAAAAGAAGACATTACTACAGGTAAAAAAAGATCTGTGATGACTGGGATGAAAAGGGTGTGGTGGGGAAGGGGGGGGGGGGGTATTGTTGGCGCTGAAATGGCTTTAATGTGTCATGTAATCGCGACAAGTGTGAGACCAAGCGGGTTTTGATGGGCTAACTGTTAAAGTGCTCTCCGCTCATATGTCAGGAGTGATATTACATTTGGCAGTCTTGTCACGTTTTTCGTAAAAGCTTTTCTCTGATTTGCTGACAAAAAGGTGCTCTTGAGATTCTGACAACATTTACTCCCATTACCTTTTCCCCCCTCTGTTAGGGAGGGGAGCCTTCACAGACTTCATCCAAGCAAATCTTTAGACACAACCTGCATTGATCTGGAATGGGGATCAATGGTAAATCAATGATAATTCCTTTATTGGCTTTCCCTCTTCCTGTACATACATCATCTTTCTTTGGCTCCTTAAAATTTGAACCATTCCTTTCCAGCAGAATGGCCAATGCTATTCTCAAAGCATTGCTCTGAGATGAGCTTATTCTCTACAGATTGTTTCTCCATGAGGCCACTGGCATCATGTCCTGTGTACATATGTGTGCAAATGACCGTTTATGCACATGTGTAAGTTTTCGGTTGCACGCTATTTGCAGTGTGTCAGGGGCCCAGGATCCTCCTAATTAGGCCTGACACCACACCACAAGCCCTTTATGCTGCCCCTCACTAATTTCAACCTCACCAGCAACCTCTTTCCACTACCCCTCCACCAGGCTGACAGGGGCCAGACTGTGGCTCCAATCAATCCACGCTGATGGCAAATAGCTTCCAGAGCTGTGCCAAACATACTATTTCCCACCCAGAACCCATGCAGGCTCAGGTGAAATTTGCCAAGCTGAAACAGAAGGACGGGGGTCATCCTGGGGCTGACACAATTTACAAACACACACTCAAAAAAACACAACACACACACTGACAGAGCAATCACTCCACCATTCACTGAGATTCTGACATCATAAGTGCAGTCATAACTATACACGTTAATGCGATTGTATGTATTTAAATTTACACACTCACCAGGAGGGAGGAAGTGAGGGTTCTGGCCTAAACAAATTCACAATGCCCGGGAGTGTGGGTCTTAAAACACACTTCCACAAGGGATCAGGTGACTTTTGATGAGCCCTAGTTATAGTCTTGGATATCCTCCTCAAGTGCATCCACATTGCCTGGATAATCATGCATCATGCAATCACCCAGAATCTGAGGGAAATATTACGTCAGTTTTCTGTGATTAATATAAGTGCAAAAAGTAAATTGACTTAGAAATGTGGTTACTTTTTCTGCCCATGAATGACAAATTCAACACTGCTAGGATATCATATGAACTGACATTGTAGGTTCACCATAACTCATCATTAAACACATGACCTGCTCTCCTTTGAAATGTTAGCTACTGAACTTGCTTTGATTTTGAAAGACCACAGCCAGCCGTGCCATGAGTGTGTCACAGCATTTGCCAAAAACATACAGTCCCACTGTATACCTGCAAGCAACAACGAAATTGACCCAGCTGTGTCTTTTTTCAACACATCATCATCTCCAAAAGAGCTCCCTCTTGTCAGAATAGAACGACATGTTTACAGAAGATGGAATGAATTTGTTTTTAAGCTGCATGTGAGCCTCTAAATCATTTCTATGACTGATACATAGCCCACACCTGCAATGACCCCGCCCCCGCCCCTCGCATGGACCTACCATTGCATACACGGATTGATCCTCCTACAAACCACTTATGCTGTCTCTCCCTCTCTCTTTGCTGCCTGGTTCAGCTTGTTGAAGAAGATGCTGATGAAGAATTATGTTTTGTTTGTTTTAGTTGGAGGCGAGAACATATTTCACAGTGTTGTAGGTCATGAAGCAAGTCGAATTCTATGTGACGAGGGGGGGAAATGTGAGCCTTTAAAACTCTTTAAGTGATTCCCTCACTGTCTTGGCCTCGGGGCGAAACTAAACTTGTTTCAACACACCCAGAAGAAGGCCCAAAGCTATGCATCAACAGGGAAGTGATTTGTGAGGGGTCATTGGGGCAACATAAGGTCACAAAGTGAAGGAGTGAAATTAGCTTTCTATAAGAGATCAAACAAACTACTGTATCAAAAGACTCAAATCTGTTTTTTTTTTTGTTTTTTGTTTTTTTCACAATCAGTTGAAGCAAAAATGGTTAAACATCACATTTGTGAACCTCTCTCTCTTCCAGTATTTCACTGGTTCACTCTTACACTCTCACACACCTACAACCACCTGCTCCAGACTGATCATATTGTACTGAGTGTGAGCGCTGCACATATAAGTCACGTCTACAGAGGTCAGTTGCCAAGTACATATCATCTTTGCCAACCAGAATCTGCTTCTGAATAGATCTCTTTCTTTTTCTGCTAACACAGAGTTCATTTTAGGGACGTGACCTTCTGAGTGATAAACCACCACTATTACCATACTAAGAAAAAAGAAAAGAAACATGTCTGGGAAAGCACAGTTGGGGCTTTCCTGCTGCAGGACTCAAAGTAATACAAAAACTGCTTCTGGTTGGCTACACGAGTCATAAGGCAAAAAACATCCGTGGACATGATAAAGGGTGAACAAATGACTGTAGTGTGTGTGCATGCGCAATCCCTTGTGCCATCTTGGCTCCTCTCCAGTTCTACTCAGCTGAGTTCTCGTACAAGGAGGAGATAATTGTTCCAGTGATCACTCTATGAGATAGATTTAGTGTTGCTAAGAACCAGCAAATGTCAAAACACCCCTCATCCTTACAACCCGTCAGTTGTTCCTCTTGCGCTCTCAACTGAGAGCTTTGTGGTCAGCTCATTAAGGGATTTAACACATGTGATTATAGAGCGAGTGTTTTGGGGCCGTTAAAGGGAATCTTTTTAGAGCATGAGCACAATTACTCTCTCTGTTGCTCCCTTTCTCTGGCTCTCTTTCCCTCCCGTCCCTGCTCTCTGTCTCCTTCACCTCATCACCTCTCAGTGTCCCACCACTGTGAGGGAAGGAAGCCATGAAGAGCATCACAGCCTGATTTGTTTAACGTACCGTCTTCATCAATGAGGTGTGTGATTGTGTGTGTGAGACACAATGAATCCGTCAAAGAGGAAGAGAGAAGAGACACGAGACTAGATATCTTTAATAGCACAGCATATGTGACATGAGGTCTGGATGAAGAGGCGGGAAGGCTGGATGAGGTCCATGGCAGACATATTGCACCCATACCCAAACACGCATACACACACTTATCCCTGGAGTGTGCCCCTCCTTGTCAGCCAAGTGGTGCTACGCTTTGATCTTGACACTGTAGGTCAACCCAAGCCCCCATCTCTCTCGTTTTTTTTCTCTCTCCCTCTCCCTCTCCCTCTCTCACTGGCTCTGTCTCCCTCCCTACAGCCGTCTGGATGGCTGGCCCGACAGCCTTGGGGTGTTTAGGCTCTGGAGGGATCCCAATTTCCTCTTCTAATCATGACATCATCCTGCCTCAATAGGTTAAAGATGTGGCCAGGATATTCCCTGCTTCCTTGTTCTGCAGCCTCCCATCAAATTACACACATTACATGTTGCCAGTCGTGCTAAATATTAGACTCTGTTTTCTAAAAAACAGCAGGAGCTGGCACAAGTGTGGAAGGAATGCATGCTAATGTTGTTTGGTTGAGGGTTCATGTGTAGCTGGCCTCTGGATGTAGATTTTATTTAGAGCGTTTGTGCGTTTTGTTAGTGATGCAGAGTACATAAATTTCAGTGTAGCCCATATCCAGGTCATGAGGTAATCCAATAGTGCTGTTCATCAGTAGTTTGGAGATTGTGTCCCAGCCTTGGACTTGATTAAAGGCTAAGGCTGATTAGAGGTGAAGAGTAGCCGTGGCCTGCCTGGCCTGTCAATAGCTGTTAACTTCACCTCCACCAGCTCGACTAATCACACCAAGAGTGGCTCATCTGGCCCGCTTTCTGCCAAACTGTGGGCTGTAGCTCTTCTCTTCTCCGCTCTTCTCCTCTGTTTTGTTTCCCGTCTTTGCTACAACACTTTGCTGCGTTAAATGAGTAATGAGAGAAGCCCAGATTACAATCAAACTTTTCATTTTTCTGCCAGGCCAACAGCTGTGCTCAGCCATCAAGCACATAATGAAACAATGTTACTGGAACAATTCAGGCCAATATCAGCATTGCCATCACGAGGGTAACTCTGGTCATAGCAATTGTTCACAAGGTTGAAAACCTTTTTACGTGTGTCTGTGTGTGTAAGAAAGAACTTTATTTTCTTTTATATACTGTGATACAGAAGATAGCACCGCAAAGCAAAGTTCACTATATCATTTTATAGCAGCTTTAACTGTACAGAAGGAATCAACTGTAACAAAGATTATATGTTACAGTCACAGTTTCATGAGTTACCCAAAATTTACTTTTTACCTGCCCAACAATGACGAATCCTGACACATATTTTTGATAGCTCCTATTTGACAAATGTATATGTGGTGTAGCTTTGGACTCAAAATTCATATGCATGTTTGAAACATACGGTATTTTCTCTTCTGTATTGCATTCTTGGCATATGCTCTTAAACACACATATCTGTTTGTAATGGGGAGGCAGCAAACAGACCCAGACTTCTGGCCAGAGGGTCAGTGGTATGAATAATTTTATTACTAAAGAGGAAGTGCTTTTGGGGAAAGTAAAGTAAATGATATTTCTTATCTAAACAAATCCTGGGGCACCTAAAGAGTAAATCTGAATATTACTGGGCAGAGAATTGTTGCTGCATTGTATTTGCCAACAGACATGCATGTTACACGGCATCATAAACAAGACAGACTGATGAACACATTTTACATATGCTTGTTTTGGATGAATCCAAATAGAAAAGGTTCTGTAGTGTCTTTACCAACACCTATAAGCTGTAAAAAGATGAAATTCATGTGTCATGCTGCTGCTGTGTGATGATCAGCTCTCAAAGATTCAACATCATTCCTGCTGCTTCAAATACGCCTGCACTCCATTTAACCAAGCTTCCACGGCATTGTCACTATGTAAAAAACAGCACACTGGCACGACACATGAAAAACACAAAGGTGTGACACACTTGAATATTTGAAGTCACTGACAGAACCTATAGCAATTTTCTGCACATTTTGGTTTATGGTGGTTTCTCCCTTTCAAATCCCACATGTGAATATATGCAAGTGGGACTATGGGGAAATGGCATGAACACTGGCATATAATTGTTAAAAGGGATTCAGGGGCCAAGAAATGGTAACTGCCAATACTGCAAAGAATAGCTGTAATATATTCTTTCAGACAGTCCTGCTATCATGAGTTGAAATAGTTGACTTAAAAAAGAATATTACTGTGATTGTTTGCATGCATCACCAAGTATAAAGGAAACATCTGTTGACTCCCGTCCTGTCCTGTCATCTTTTTACTGTAATAATTACTCTTTTGTGGATGACTTTATCCCTCTAAAGTTATGGTGCCTTAGTAATAGTGCTTTGATTCAAATGAAAACTCCACCCAGATTTTATTTAAATGTAGTAGATGATAGTCTGGGGCTAAATGTACTTCTAGATCCTGCTTATGCAGCAGTCTCCCTTGGGTTGCCATTGCTGTTTCAAAAGACTGCTGGAATTTAGAGTCACATTTCAATTCTCTGTCAAATAAAAGAGGATAAACAGCGGTCTGTCCTCTCACTTGCTGCTGCAACCATGCAGTCTTCTTAGCAGTAAGGCCTCCTGTACCTTCTAACTAACCGTCCAATGGAATGGCTCCATCATCGTGAGCAGTTAACATTCCCGTCCACCTGTTACTGCATCAGCTAATGACAAGGTCTCATGGGCTCAACACTGGGAAAGGTTCATTCCACACTTCTTGCGCAGAAACCCGAGCCCTGAATTTTAAGTCCTCAGGGGGAGGATTTTAACCGAAAGCGGGCCAAAAAGGATCTACAGCTCTTTAACAGATTTCAAGCTCTGAGGATGCCTCGACATCCTCACCAACCCTCAACACTTCCACTTCCCACAGGCTTCTCCTGCAGTCAATGTGTCCAACTGTTTAATATATAAGGCAGTTGGTAAATTATGGATAATTCAAACTAATAGGAAGATATTATTTATCACACCTGTCCTTTCCACTGGAGCTGATATCATCACTCTAAAATTGGTGTGATGACATATCTTTTCATCTGTGCTTTACATGGGGTTTTAGTTTACATAATTACTGGTTTTATTTGGTCATTTATCTTTTGCACATTGTGTTTGTCTCTGTTCACTTGACCTGATAATATTGCCATTGGCTATGGAGATTTTTACATTATTTAAAAGAGTTTAAACTGTGACAGTGTGACAGTGACTTTACAGCTCTTAATTGCAGGCAATTTTCATCTTCCATCTTGGAATTATTTTCAGAACATTGTCCATAATTTAAATCTAATTAGTTTAGTTTCAGAGGTGACCACTGTGTGAAAGCTGTACTTGATGTGTGATTTAATTCTTTATTCTTTTACTGTCAATATTGTTCTAAATGAACAACTCTTGGGTTTACAACAGGGAAAGTGCAGAAGAAACCCAGAATCCATGGGAACTTAGCAATGTAACATTTACTGTAGTGGGCTGGCTAGCACACACCCAGAGTGTGTTTTACATTAAGGAATAAGAGAGTGATACTGTGCTTGAACCTGACAAGTAGTAACCTTTATGGTGGTATGAGAGGCGGTTGAAGTCAAACTCGCACAGCCGTTTTTCATTCTTTTAACTTTTTCATCGTTCAGTCAAGTTTGCTCTCTGCAGATTATGCTTTTCTCACCATTGTGATGAAGTAACACCTCTGGGATCCAATGAAAAAACACAGCAACACTGATCAAGCAAAAAAGGTCACCTGACATTTGTAAAAGAGACATTATACTGTCAGTTCTCTGAAACCATTCCAGTCCAGCAAACGCCATGCCTAGAGTTTGATGACCAGTTAGCATGTATACTCGTGCACTTACAAGCATATCTCCTCTTTTATTTGCAAAATGAGAAAGGTGGGAGAGGTGGGGAATTGGATTCCTCCAACCCTGCTGTTCCTAGTCAGTGCGGCTGTAGACAGCTGGGCGCCCACTACAGTTAAGATCAGAGGCCTTGATAACCTGGGCCCTGATTTATGGAGAGCAAGCGGCCTCTGCAATCACCTAATGAGGTAGAGAACGCAGAGTGTTTACATGTTTATTAGATAGCCAAAACCAGCTGGGGACACTATTTTCCTCCACCTCTCTGTCTCCCTCGTTCTCTATCTCAACATTCAAAATGTTCTGTCTCCACTGCAAGGGACCATTATGAAATGGAAATGATCTATCTATCTATCTATCTATCTATCTACTGTATCACACTGCAGTAAGTCCTGAACAATAACTTAGTAGTGATAAGTTGGATGCTTTACATTTGTGCTATTTCTTTTCCTAAAACATCTTCATTGGCATGCTGTTGTTGGAGAGCATCTGTGTCCCATTTCTGATACTCACTTAGATTTTTATAGATAAAACTGATCTGAAAACGAAGAAAGGTCAGCTGATGCCGAAATGATGGGAAAACAAACACCCCTTTTTATACCATTGCCAGTAAATAGTAGCCAGTTAATAGATACACCCATGGGCGTGTAACAATGAATATTTGCTTTCTTCCTAATCAGTCTGGCACAGGTATTTTATGATCCCCAGCAGACTCTATTGTCTGCTTCCACAACCAAACTGCACCACATACTTTGCCGTTCTCATTACAGGAGGTCATGGAAAGTGTCCTCAGTAGGGGCTCGTCTACCTCAGGGCCTTTTCTCAGCTGGAGAAGACTCCATGGCACTACAGTGCCTTGGCTTTCAACTTTCAATAACAGTTTTATCTGAGCCCATCTTTGTGCTGGTAATTCCGTTGGTGTGTTTGCGTATGCATGCAACATCTGCGTGCATCCATATTAAAACAATTTTAGTAACCAGTGTTCACTGGAAAATAGATCTTAAAATCCCTTCTGCTGGTTAGTCTCTTAAAACAAAAAGGAATAACAAGTGGCGGTAAAGGGTACTTGTGTGACTTGTGACCTCTCTTTCAGCAGTGTTATCTGGGTTACAATGATAAATAATCACACACGTACACATCGACAAACACCAGCACACAATAACACACTTTCCCATCAGCATCTATGGAATCCCTCTGCACCTGGGAAAAAGTCTCTGCTGTCCAAAAAAGTTAATGCACAACAGATTGCTCTCTCTCTCTCTCTCTCTCGCTCTCTCTCACCCTTTCTTTCTCCATTTGGCCTTGTAAAACCTTTGCACATCAAATCCGCTTTCCATCAGGGTCTTGTAATTGTTGTTTTTGTTAGAGGAACAGTGATTCAGAGCTTGTCTTTCAACTAGATAAGATCTCTGCTGCTGCTTGGTTCTTATTATCCACTGCTGTGTACTAGTGGTGAGCAGACTGTGTCAGAATCCCTGCTGGATCTAAAGGAGGTGAATGGGTCTCCTGATTGTTCTTGAAGAATTGGTGACCTGTAAGATTACAATGTCAAGATCTCCTGACAGTTCAAGGCCTGGATGGTCTGACATTTTCCTAGGAAACTGGATATAGACAGGGTTTAATCAAGCATACAGTGGCTTGAGAATCAACTTCAGCGCCTCTGCCTATGGCTGTAACCCTCTGTTTGGTTTCTCTGGACATGTACATGAAAAATGCTAGCACAAAGGTGCACAAATACAAAACACACAAGCACAACACTGACTGGCTTTAATTGTGAACCTTCAACTGACACCTAAGCAGAACAGCTGAATTCCTTCAGGGGTTCACAAACACACACTTTAAGCAGCAACAGATTTATCACCTATTGGCTTTACACAGCTACAGTAACATGCAGGTAATGCTGCAGGAGCTCGATCGTCAAAGTCTGTTCTCTCAACTTCAATCCTCCCCTTACTCCTTCGGCCTTAAATGCCGACTGGCCGGCGCTCCTAACCAGCCCCAACCCCAACAAATCACTCATTTTTATACAATTACCTCCCGCTCCCTTCCTGCGCATGGCTGGGTGCAAGTGTCGCCCGTCTGCCTGCCATTGTGTGCTAATTTTAGGCCCATTATTCGCTGTAACAAATGTGCAATGGGCAGAGTCACTTTCACATTAATAGTTTGCACCCTGAGGGGAAGTCTTCCCCCTCATCATGGATCAAAGGTCTCCTCTATTGTATCTGACTTCCTGTTTCCCATTTTAGCCACTGTGTGTTGTTTTTTCTCACTCTCTCAACCTGGACCAAACTACACAGACAGTTCAGGGCTTCATATTGAACACTGCTGGGAGTGACAAGCATGAGGAGATGCCTTTTGACCCTCTCGGTGATGGTGGGAGAGCCAACAGTGAAAGCTCACGCTCTTGATATCATGTGTCCACAGAGAAATCTGGATTCCATTGTTGTAGTGTCAGCAGAGGTGTCCGAATTTGATAAAATACTTCATCACCTTTCTCTGGTTGAACTCCCACATATAGTAAATGATAGAGCAGCACCATGACCATCAAAAGCTATTTATGAGTAGAATAGGCAAATGTGTGTTCTTGAAAGTGCTCTGATAATCTTATGCCAACTGCACATCATTCTTCACTCTAAAGGTTTCTGCCTTATATATCATCTCCAAGGAGTGACTGCTTTGATGTAACTATGTGTGTCACAGGAAGCTATACAGTATAGCAGACAGGGAAGACTCTCATGTCACAATGCTGAACAAATCTCATCTCACCATTCATTCATTCATACTGTGAACAACTGACCCAAAGCATGACTCCTATGAATCACATGGACACGTCCGTAAGGTAGATAAAAGGCAATAAATTATCAGGCTGGAAAAAGTCACCAATTGCGCCAGGGTAAAAAAAACATATAGAAGGATCCAGTTTATTCATCTTTGATCATATTTACATAGTTTAAGCCATCATTCCTATTGGTAATAATAACAGGACAGGATACACAAACAGTGAAACGATTTAAACAAAACAAGTGTTAGCCAGACTTATGAAGTTATCAAGTATGGGTCCTTTGCTTCAGCGTTGTCACTATCCTGCACACAACAAGGCTTACAGTATATCCTGTCTCAAACTTAAACCCAAAATGAGACAAACTTTTACATTTGTGGCAGAAAGTAATGAATGTATGTATTAATGAGCAACTTCTTAGTGATCTGTTGACAGCATCCCCTTCAAGTCAGTCTCTTGTCCCTCCTTTTTTTGTCTGATGAGTGAGTACATGCAGATAAGGATACTGTAAGCTATCAATACCAGTTTACTCTAGCATAACCAGAGTTTATCCTCCAAAAGATGCCATCTAATAAATGGAAAGTGTGGATATACACATTCTCCGCAAACATGTTTTCCACACACAGCCATCTGTACCCATATACGTAGATTTGCAGATCTGCACAGCACACAACAAAGCCGTCATACTTTCTGATTTTGTGATAAACAAATATCAGAATAGAAGTAGGACTGAAAAGTTCCAACATGGCTCAGTGAGGAGGCATTTCTTGGAGCCCAGGATCCCATGATTAGGGCTACACAGAAGGTGAAAGGGATTTCTGATTGCTGAGGGGGTGACCTCTTGGGTGATGGGGGATGGAGCAATATAGAAGCTGCGGCCAGTACTGCGGCTATGGGAGTGCATCATCCTCCGCTGTGTGACGTATCCATGTTAATGCAGACTGTCCCCTGTGGGACAGCAAAGGCACTGAGCCCTGCAGACCTACAGAATGAGATTGCTCATGATACTTTAGGTCAAACATTCTCCTCCCAGCAGTCAAGGCTGATGATTTCACAGAAACTGTGTAGAGAGCCACAGCTAATGCTCAGCTAATGGGAATTTAAAGTATATTACAGAAGAAAACAATATTTATTAATATCATTAGTATTGTGTGTGTAAAACAGAATTTAAAAGAGTTTGCATTTCTCCTTCCTTGCTACTTCACCAGTAGCATCTGAAGCGAACAGAACAGAACTAAACTAAAAATACAAAAAGGAGCAAATTAAGCTGTTTAGTTAGATGACAGTTTGTTTCAAATTCTTATTTTATTTTTAAACTTAAACTTTTCCAAGCATCATCAATTTCATTGACATTTTGTCATAATTTTACATTTAAGCATTAGTTGCTACTTGAGTGCAATTCGTTGCTTGCTATTTTCATAATTGCCAGATAATGGAGAGAGAAAATTAAAGGCCAAGAACAGAAACAGAGAGCAGGAGCCTGGTCTGACAACAGATTGCAGCTGCACTGACCACATTTCCTAAGGTATATGTTGGAATGGAGTATGATTACGAAGGACTATTCAAATATGTTAGTTGCATTCCAGCCACTAAAACAACAAAAATCAATTATGGTAGCCTGAACTGCTTACATTAAACCTGTGTTCTACAGATGTAATGTGACTACTGTAATACAGCTCCTCACCAGACACTAAGCATCTTCGTACTGATTTTTTTTTTTTTATATAGAGAAGAGTGCTTTGTCTGCATGCGTGCATATGTGGATGCACAGGGAAATACCAGGAATTCATCATTCATAGCATAGGCAATTTGTCAGTTACCACTACACAACTGAGAGGGGAAATTTTGACAAACCATTAACTCATTAATCAAATTAGCTGCTAAGCTAAATAGCTAAAAAAAAAAAAAAAAAAAAGCAGTATTGAATCCACCTGAATTCCCTTGACCCATTCATGTACTATCTGTTGTCTTTGTATTGGACACTGCCTGCTTCTTCAGCCTCGGAGCCAAAGCCAGTTTGTCTTTCTCTGTTACCCCCAAATAGTAACTTGTTATAGCCACACTGGGCTGTGCCTGGAAGGAGTACAGACAAATTGACTTTATCCTCTTTTGTATAGTTCAGGAGTCTGACAGAAGGACATACACCCACAGATGGGGAAGAATATCTCTGAGCATCTGTATGTCATGGAGTCATGAGGCATCTCGTGGGGCATGTTTAGAGAGTACAGAGTGGGGTTGAGGGGCGGTGGGGGTTAGTGTTGTGTGGAATGGAGCAAGGGGGGCAGGTCATTGTGCCTTCAGGCAGGTGGGGGTGGGCTCAGGAGTTAATTGGTAGTTTGTGGTTTGACGCTGAACGGTGGTGACAAGTCTGTGTGGCCAGACCCAGTGAGCCCCTGCTACATATTCACTGTGTCACAGGGCACAGCGGTAACTGTCACAGCTCACCCAGCCAGAGATAGAATAGAGAAAGGGGCAGGAGGAGAGAGTAAGATGGGTGGGAGGAAGAAGTGAAAGAAAATGACCAGAGAGTAAAAACAGATTCACTTTTTAATATTCCTTTACCAGTTTTCTGACTGTACGATGCTGAAAGTGTCCAGCGAGCTGTCCAGTGCTACATGCTGGCATTTGGTTTATTATGAAGTGTTCACTTACCTGGTGACAAGGGAGAGCTGTGACTGTTTCAAAGCCAGCTAGTAAGTGGGAGAGGGGGAGAGTTGGGGCCAGAATGAGGCTTCATGGAAGCATGACGCTGAGGTGACTCAGTGAAGCCCTGGTCCTAATTGTAGCCCTGGTCCTAATTGTAGCCAGGGTGCAGGTCACCCCGGGACCCAGGAAGGTTACACTGGCCCTCTTAAACCTGTTGTTGCCTGGCGCTCACATAAAAATTACACCTCGTAAATATGTACAGCTAGGGAGTGTGTGAGGCAGGAAGGGGTCAGTTACTTTTCTGAACCCTGCCCTTTAAACTTGCAGTCACCTTGTCCTGCTGCTGACTGTCTGTTATGTTGTTCTCTCACAGCCTGCATGGCAGAAAAGGAGGCCAGCAGCTGTGTATATACTGGCTTGTCTTTTGCTTGGTAGTTTTGTTTTGTGGCACCTCATATTGCTCTCTCACATTTTTCCTGTGTGGATATCTACTTCTACTTGGTTTAATGTGTTTCTGTATTAAGGAACAAAACCTTGTATTGACTCTCAACTATTTGTTTTGCACATATAAACTCATTCTCACGCACACTTATTAAGCAAATAGTTGCTGGGCACTATGGCCCTGATACTGTTAATATTGTCCGCATCTACTGTTAGTGAATTTATTCAGTTTTTTCTTCATGCAAAGACATTTCTTTTCTTTTCTGGCAATCAATTGCCAGTTATTATAAACTACTTCAATAATCTCCTGCAATTCAATATCTCCTAAGACAATAAATATATACAAAGAGACTGTCCTTCCAAGAAAAAGGATAGCATCAGTTATCTCAACAAATCCCCAAAAACGACATTTGTTTACCTTCAAATGAAAAAGACCTCTAGTGGCCATAGTAATTATGACTCTAATCTGTTGGAAGGAAAGGAGGAAGTTGGAGTGGGTATGCAAAATGTGTGACATTGGTACAGGAGACAAGAGTTTTACGTTTTCTACCGACAGTCCACGTTGGTTTCTTTTAACCATGACCACGACCATGATGTTGCTCTGCTGATAGGGGCAACATATTCGGACAAGGCTTATAGTATGTGTTGTATGATTTTTTTAAATAATTGCACAAATCAAGAAAACTTCCCGTGTAAGGCCATGGTGACATTAAAAGAGTTTAGCAATTTAGCATTGTATCCCTACAACATTGTCACATTGGGGATGGCCAGTTCAAAATTGCAGAAAATCAATGAAGTAGAACTGGAAATATCATCCTTTTATTCATTTATCCACTCATTCTTGTTCCTTGTCAATACATGACTCATACATTACCCACAATGCAACTCAACCGGCCAAAAGTTCTGTGGGAGAATCAGGTGTGTTGTGCCAGTAGCAGCTACTGTAGCCTCGAACTGCTAGTGAACGGAGTTTAGGATTATTTCAAATTTATTCACATGTGCAGTTGTTCTCCGCAAGGCCTACAAACTGACTCTGATATGTAAATTTTCCAATTTTAAGAATTTATCTTACTGTGTAATTTAAAAAAAAAAGATAATTTCTTGTAAGGCTATCAATTCAATACAAATTTTAAAAATTCCTTACAGTCAATTATGTTCATCGTTTCTCTACACCAACACATCCTCGTCCCTAAATGACAAAATAGGTAGATTGTCAATTGTACAAAAAGACATATATGACCATTGGAAAGTACCAGTCCAGCAATAGGCTTACAAGACCTTAAGTATGTTATATAAGTAAAGGTTGGGTAGGTGTATGCAAAAAAAAACCCCTACTTGGTTAAAATAAGTACACAAAAGGTTTGTGGCCTAATAATAAATGTAAATATGAGTGGTAATAAGCTGCTGCATCATCAACCTTTACAGCCTGTTTTCTGGTGAGGATGGGCCGGAACAGACCCATGTAAAATGAAATATCCTAACTTCATTTCAAATAACAACATCCTGCTCTAATTTATTTTCCTGTGTACAAAAAGACTGTAAGGACCATTGTGTATTCTGGTCAGAATTCAGTCACATTCGCAGAGTGCAGGGCAACTTCACATAAATATTCTCTGCTCTGGTCTGTAGGGCAGGCCTAGCTAGACCGCTTACTGTATGCATTAGGTGTACTACTGTATGTGCACATGTGTAGAACACGCCTGTTCTAATCATGCCTCTTTTGTCATTAAAGTGAGTAATGGGGACACAGGCAATGGAGAGCCCAGGGGAAGACATTCTTACCTTTGTCAGTCTGATATTGTTTTAGAAGGTATTTATTCAGCTTCAGCCTCATTACACTCTCTCTCTCTCTCTCTCTCTCTTTCTCTCTCTCTCTCTTTCTCTCTCTCTCTCTCTCTCTCTCTCTGTCCTTTCTTTGCCAATTTTCTCCTTCTTTGGTTCCCAGGGACCTATGTGGGAACAATAGATGTACAATTAATGTGGGCCAGGCACGGGAGAGCAAGCGTTTGATGTTCCTGTTGAGTGGCCTCCTTGTTGAGGGTAGGAAAGCAATGTTTGGCTGGGCTCAGGCTTTACTGTGTGTTTCCTTTTTTTCTGAAGCATATTAGCTCCCAGATTATAAAAATTCAGACCATAAATAAGCTGATGGCAGCTGCAATATGCCAGAAATAATGTTTACAAAGCCAAGGCCCCCATTATCTCCCACGGCCTAAAGTAGGAAGACAAGGAGTGGGAGAAAAAAAGAAAAATGCTTTTAGCATCCTTTATGCTCACTTTTATTACGCTCTTCTTCACTCTCATTTACTCACATGCTACCTCCTCTCTCAATTAATATGAGGAGGAAGATATAGTCATGCTAATACACCAAAGGACTGGACAGGTGGAGTATACTGATGCAGTTCCTTCTTACATTTTCCATACCCACTAATTCTTATTCAGTAAGAAATTTGTGTATCCAAGCATGCTTTGGGGAAAAGACGGGGACACATGCTGGACAGGTCACAGAGCCAACATATACAGTGATTTTCATTCTGCACATATGGCCAATATACAATTAAATATCCCTAAGAATCATGTAGAAATTGGATGATTCCGCACCTCACAATTTATATCCAATGCCAACATTCAGTGTCAATGCAGGAAGTAATGTGGCCTATCTGTAGCGAGATGGTAAATAAATGGGTGGAAGTCATGCAAGAGGCTAATGTTTGGATCCCTTCACAGACCAGCAATTAACATTTGCTTCTTTTTTTTTTTTTAAGTGTAACCATATTTGCCTTTACATTACCAAGTAAGTTAATTGTCCAACTAATTATATATTAACTGATTTATTTCCCATATTACCACAATCTTTCTCTAACCTGAACCATTCTGTACTTATTAAATTATTAAGAAATTACTAAAAAGTGTACTTACTTACTACCTGCCTGCTACCATATCCTTATCCGACCTGGGCACAGATGTTTGGAGGTTCTCCAGAGATATCATCCCAAGAGCAAAACATCCATTGGAGTGGGGCAGCCAAATAAAAACCCATGGACATGAGGAGTACAGCCAATTCATCTTCAAATGTGGTCATGATGAGGAAGGACATTCAATTCCATGCAAGCTTTGTGATTGCACATTGGTCATTCATGGGAAAAAGAAATATTGGGAAGTCATGAATTGGTTTAGGTTGGGTGCCCTGGAAACCAGAGAAGTGAGCAGTAGCATTCACGTGGCACTGAAGGCCAAGTTCATTGAACTCTGCCATGAACAGTGTCACAGGTTCAAGGGACTTTTGTTTTGTTTTATGTGATTCCTGGTGAAAGATAATTGTAATGAGCACTGCCAAATTATTGTCTGATTCACGGCTCTGTAGCATGTATATAATATACCACTATATTAACCTTGCTTCATAAATACAAATGTAATGGATAAATGTTTGAGAATTAATTTAAATAAGTTGAAACCTAGCAGCTTTTTTATGATGCGTGTGTCATGGCTTCAGCTGCTGCAACAATCAGATGATGCACTTTGGGCAGATAACACAATGTTTCAGTGTGTGTGTGTGTGTGTGTGTGTGTGTGTGTGTGTGTGTGTGTCAGGCAAACACACACACACACACACACACACAAATCAAGAAGCAAACATATTACATACACTTTCGGCACAGTGGTGGCAGGTGCTTGTTCTAAATGTAGATGTAACGTCAGTGTCTTTGATCAGACAGGCTGGTGAAGGTCAGAGTGTGTTTTCATAAAAGATGGGGGGAGAAGACACCGTGTCACATAAAAGCTTGTTGCTTTGTTGGGAAAGCAAGCAGGAGGTAGTGAAAATTGAAGTGTGAAGTGTTTGGTAGGGTTTTGAATCTTCTCAGGCAAAGCATAAACAAATGTGAAACCGTACAGATGCTCATACACAGTGACATATTCTCTATTTCAAACAAACACAGGAACCAACAGTGGCTGGATTGAATAGTACATTTTGGTAATCCACTGAAAAAACAACCATATCTATAAATAAAATATGCTTGTTCAGCAATTATTCACTTTGCCAATTACAGGACTTTCACACAGGACAATTGCGGTTTTTATCACACTTATTGTCAGATCTATACTACTTAAACACTTGGTCAGACCAAAAGTTAGGCATTTTGGGAAATACACCTAGGAGTTAGACAACAAAGCAAGGCTAGCTGTTTCCATGTATTTGCTCTGTGCTAAGATATGCTAAGCTAACCAGCCCCTGGTTGAGGCTTCATGTATCTAGCGTACAAATATGAGAGTGGTATCAATCTTCTCAACTCTGCAAAAAGCAATTAAGCGTGTTTCGCAAAATGTTGAGAAGTTCCTTTAAGGTTAGGGAAAGATTGTGATTTGGGAAAACACAAAGAACCTCAACATTCAACAAAGACCACAATCTTTTCCCAACAAAACCATAAAACATGAATCATAATTTAGTTTCCAGGTGCAGATATTGTAGGAGAGCAAATGATATATGCTGACATTGACCCTTTTGCAGAAAACTTTAGTATAAAGTTCACCATATTTGTGAATGCAAATGATTTGCATATACATATACATTAAAAAAAAATGATTTTAAAATCTCACCAAAGCCCACAAAGAGTGGATGGGGGTGGAAGAATTAAAATGTTTATTACTTCAGTGTTTTTCTTCCTTATTCTTCTGCTGTGGTCGGTGTCTTTAAGTGTGTCTAAGACTTTCCATTTTGCTGTCACTTTAGATATGCTTCTTATCTTTTAAGAACTCATCTACTCCTCTTGGCAGCTAATGGAAGTGGCGTGGAGGTGTGGCACTAAGATGGCATAAAGGCAGTGTGGCCAAAGCGTCAGCATAGAAGAAAACCTTCCTGTGATGGCTTTCAGTTTCACAGGTAAAGGAGGGGAGGTTGGCACAGTGAAATATGAAAATAATATATCTAAATTAGGGTCACTGTACCCATTTAAGTAACAATGTAGCAAAGGTATAGAAGTATTTGAGTACACAAACACTGACATTTGAGCATGAAATGAAAGCCAGATACAGAATGGCTTAACTGAAGGTTTTGTCATTTATGTCAGTAGAAGCAGAGGAATCAGAGGTTTGTTCCTGTAAAACAAACAAACTCAATAAACATGTTTCTGATAGAAAGAAAATAGTACCTAGGAGGGGTGAATTTTATCAGTGGCGCCTAAACAAATTGGCGGGATGGAAAATCTTCAATATACTCTGCATAGGATTTAATGAAACGGATACTACTCATGCAATTGCTGCCAGCTGCAGAGCTCCATTTGCAGCTGAGAGGGAGAGAGGATAAATCAGAAGTCAAATGCCAATACGCCATCGGCCAAATCTCTCAACCTGATGAAACGCAAGAATAATCAGATTTGGAGACGCTTTTTGGGAGTGGAAGTTCTTGGAGACTGGGAGTGTTGGGTGATGATACGCACAGAACGGACGGAACAAGGAGTGCGTTTTCCTGACTGACTGACAGTCCCAAATAATCTGGGGGGGGGGGGGGGGGGGGGGGGGGGGGGGGGGGCAAGCTTGGCTCCCTGCAGCTTGGAGAAAAAAAACAGAGACAGAGAAATGTTCTTTGTGGAGGACTGAGGATGCGATGGTTGATTTGTGGGTCAGATAAGGGTAAAGAAATTGAGAGGCTGACAGATGACTTGGTCTTGGCAATTTTTTTATCTAACGTTTCCATGTGCTACTGTGTTTGCATTTTGCATAGTGCATTTGTCAGTGTATTTGTGTGCCTGCAAGACATACTGTATGTGCAGAATTTCTGTTGTCCATGGTGACAAATGTGTGTATATTTGTGTTGCCTCTCACAGGTGTTTCATCTTCTTGTTCATCAGTTGACACAGACGTGCAGAAAACCTTGAAAAACAGCAACATAGCTACTTCTCTGTCAAGCTGAACATGAGACACTTCGGCTGTTGTTACACTCTGCTTTCGCACTCTTATCACACACTTGCCATCACTTGGTCAGCTGCTGACTGTTTGCGTACAGTTTACAATGACATGCATTTATCTGTAAAGACTTAATGAAACGTGAGAATCCTTTTGAATGGGCTGTGTAATAGTTTAGGACATGATTCATCCATCACAGGCAGAGCATGTTTAGACAGGACAGTTTGTTTCACCAGTCATAACAATCTCTGAATTCATTGCAGTCAGAATTAAGCTATAAACTTGTGCAAATTATAGTGCAATATCAGCCTTAATTAACTAGCAGATATTTTCCAGTTATAACAAAAAGCAGTAAGAAAAAAACAACTTTTCAGCTATATACAGTAGGTTATGTCCATAGCATAACAACTACTGTACTGTAATCTCACTGAGTGTAAAACATTAGTATTTGCTGGAATAAGCTGGTTTATATCTTCTCATTTTCATTGGCAATAACAAGACTTGTGTTTGCTATGGTGAGAATAAAACAAAACTCCCCCCAAAAACACCCAATACATAAACCCACATATTAACATAATTAATGAATATTAGTTTTCTTTTAAATAAAGCATATTAGACTCAGTTTATGATGAACTACAAACATATTTTTCCCTTTTACTAAAAAAACATTTCTCAACAAAACATTTTAAATCTGAGCTATAGAGGAGACCACCAGGTATTAAACCCTGAACAAATCCATTATAGATTTTCTGGGCTAATTATGAATTGACTGTCATGTCATGGCCTTTGGAGTATCGGTCTGAAAAATGAAAACCACTGCAAACTATTGTACATTAAACTTATGCTAAAACAAATCATTCTGGTATGTTTTCCTAGAGTTTTTCTTTTTGCTGATGTTGAAGAAAGGCTGCTAAACCTCCTGTAATCTTCTGATCGCTTTGTCTGATTGCACTGTTGGTATTCTGTGATTGGCGCTCTGTTATTTCTAGGGGCATGCAGGCACTGGAAACGAGTTTGCCATTTAAAACTGTGATAATGCAAACACACTGTCCACATAGTGCCAATGTCAAACTGAGGAGAGGCTTTCAGATGATGTCAACGGGCCAGCTGTTTGTGTGACTCTTACTGATCCATACTATTCAGCTCTCTGAATGAGAGAGCAGCAGTAGCAGTAAAGAGAGCGAGAGGATGGGGTGGGGTGGGGGGGGGGCAGCAGGCTACTGTAATGTGGAAAACATCGGTGTATTTGCAGTAAGGGAGTTCAATTTGCTGGGACGATTTTCTTGTCTTTCAGCGTCAAGTCTCAGCAGCACTTTGATGTTGAATATTTTGTTCCGGTTTTTGGAGCTGAAAAGTGTAGCGCGCGCGCGCGTGTGTGTGTGTGTGTGTGTGTGTGTGTGTGTGTGTGTGTGTGTGTGTGTGTGTAAGAGTGTGTGTGTGGGAGCAGGCCAGCCATACAGTATACAGTAGGCATCATGCTGCAGCAGCACCAGGTAGGCGGCAAGCACACAGCACTGTTTCCGTGGAGCAGACAGAGAGACAGCAGGCCTGATTCGGATAGAGTAAGATCATTTAATCTAACCATTTACCATTTAAATTTTTTTTTTTTTTTTTGTGCTAAATTTAACTTTTATGCTTAAAAAAAAAACTTCCCAAAAATAACGTGTGTTTTGTTGCATGCATGCGACTGCAAACAGGCCTTTCTTGCTCACCGCCATTCCCTAATAATTAAACTTATTCTTAAATGCCGTAAATGTATTTTTATGTTTTGCTTAATTTTGAACTACAGCGTGGCTTGTAGGAGTAAAAAAAAAAAATTAAATTTTCAAATTAACGTCGTAGCTTCTCCAATTCAAAGAAGGAAATCCAAGACAAGTACATTTACAGATTATCACCTCTTTTTCTTCATTATTTTTATTTGACTGGCAAAAATTTTGATTAAAGTAAGTTCAGAGGTGAATATTAAAAACATCAAAATCCTTTTAAATTAAGCTAAAGGTAAGAGGAGACCATAAAGATTTTTCCTAACACAAGTGTCGATGTATTTCATTTATAAAATGTAAATTATAATTTTTTTTATCATTATTATTATTATTTTTATTTTTTTATCATTAGTATTATTGTTGTTGCTGCTGCTATCATATAGTACCCTGTCCAAATGTGAGTGAAAGTGCCATGTATCCTGCAGTTCCCTAGCGCCATACAGTGGCAGGAAAACGTTTTCAAAGCTGTTCCATTTTGGTCTCTAGGCCGCCCAGGAGTGATTTATGCTCCCCGTCACTTTGTGAAATCTTTTTTATACTTATAAGCAGAGGGATTATTCTCACTTTTTTTGCACTTAAAGCTCTTGATGACTCTAAAAATATGAATCCATCAAATTCTATTTCATACAGAATGATTTTCAGTTTTCTGTTTGTTGGTTTGACTTGTTTGACAATTGTAAAATATTGTCTGCGCACATACAGGCTATTATCCCCCGACTTTAAAGGTTGTTAGAGTCAACTTTGATGTCAAAAATGAAAAGCGTTTTAGCACAAAATCCGTTTGAGGAGGAAAAACCTAATAGCGTAATTGGGTCTATCAAGTAAAATTGATACAATAACATCCCCTCGCTCGGTTCAAAGAATGCCCAAAGAAAACTGTGACACTTTTTTTTTGTCTAATGACCCCTGCTATTTTCTTCCACCCGGACTCATTTACCGGCGAGGGGAGGAAATATTACATGGGACCATCTGAGGATGGTTTTTCTTTGAAACAATTTCTCCAGGTCGCTCCTGAGGGGAGTTTGAAAACATGTCGGCGCTAATTAGCGCTTCAGACATCACACACGAGTCCAGTAGTTTGTCCTGTTTTGGATTTTGACAACATAGTAGTCATACAAAAATCCAAAAAATCGTATTTTTTATGCTGAATAAATCCGTTTGTAAAGAATGGAAACTTTCTGTACACGATTTCTAACGTTATAGGCCTATCATAAGGAAGTATTTTATTGTAGTGTTTTCTTTACATCGCATTGTCTTTATTTTCTACTTTAAAAATCAAAATGAATTGCTGTTGAATCAATACTGGTATGTGTTGTTTTCTAGCGTACTAAATTAATAAAATGCCCTCCCTAAATCTTTTCTTAAACATTATCTGAATTTATTTTAATCCTCTAAAACACAATATATTTGACGCAGTGTAGCTAATATTTAAGGCAACATGGGGGAAAATAAGTATAATACAGTAATAAGGATACAAAATTAATGTCACCATTAAACTCTGATCATTAGAAATAAGAGAGCAGAGCAGATTCAGTCTTTATTTCTGCCTTGTATGAAGGTATTCCCCAGTTTTTCTTTCTTTCTTTCTTTCTGGTAAACTATTTCACATACCATTCTCAGCCCAGGACTAAATACCATCAAAATGACTCTAAATTTTATTATTGATCAAAATTATATTTAATTAAAATCTTTAAAAAGCAGGGCTAATAGGACTAATTGTTTACATAAAACTGTTTTCTGATTCATTTCAAAGCAGATTTATTTCAATATGTTAACACCAGATCTATTTCTACCTGAAATAAATAAAATCATGATTTCTGCTCTACTTTGCACTTGTTCACCATCACGCATAATGATGTAAGAAGAAGGGATCTGATTATGCATCATGGCTTTTTCAATCACATTACATCAGTGATGATACCAGGATCATAGCAATCATTTACCCCAGTTGTCTATTAATCACCTTCCATTAGTGTCTTTTACCGGGCTTTCAGAGGGGTTCCAGGATCCCAGTCCATGTTTAAGGATAAATGAGTCATCAAGCCAACCGCAAAAATGCAATAACTAACTGCCTTTTGTTCCTGTGTGTCACTCCAGCGTACTTTTCATTTGAGTTCAGAACACAAAACACAGGCATCGATTAAAATGTGTTTTTCCACCATCAGGGTAGGGCACGGGACAGTGTCCCATGGGATCCCAAAGGTTGGTGTGGGCGATGGAAAGGAAAGCAGAGATGGGAGACTCATGTGCAACATTTTAAAAAGAGGAGGGTTCTCCATCTTGCTTTGTCAGGGGGGCTGCTGACATGGGGAAACATCTGCTGCGTAGAAATAGAGACTAATGACTCAAATTATATGCAGTCAGAGGGTCTGCCAGCTTAGATGGGGAATGTAATGGCAGAGAATATGAATAGACAGCATCCGTTCGACCCCATGGCCAAAAAGGTGTGGACTCAAAATTCAAAAAATGTAACCTTTCCTCGTTCATACTCTAGCAAGACCAAGAAGACATATCTGGGTGTTTGTGTGTGTGTAAAGTTTAAAAGATATGCTAGTTTATGTTCACCCCAAGTTGATCCACACATGTGAAAGTGTACCTCACCTTGCGTGCTTACTGGGACGACCACAACAAAACACACATCAGCGGGGTTGTTTGTTGTCTGTCTCTAATAATCAGCCTCTCCGCCATTTGATCTGGCAGCTGAGAAGTCTGTCTCCGTCTACTGCATGTTCCTTGTTGTGTTGGTCCACTTGAGTGAAAATGGAATTTTTAGGGGCACATTTCACCTTTTGGTTTACTCTGCAACAGCAGCTCGCCGATGCTTTTATGATTAGGACGACTAAATTAGAACCAGAGGACGCAAAGCAGGAGAGAGAGACGACAGGAACAGCCCAAGTGGCCAAGCGATGATCCCTTCTGCCTGCTACCTTTTCTAGGATTGATGCACAGAGCCAATAAACCTTTGTTTCAAAAAGATGAATGTTGTCATTGTTATTGTAATGTTAATCGCCATATACAGCGCTCATGGCACGAGGAAGCACACTGTTCCTTGATAGCATGTCAGTTGTTATGATCATCAAGGTAGACAGGCACAACATTGGCTCTAAGAATGTTTCATCAAATTTCTCCACCATAATGTTGATTTACATGCAATTTTGAATCCTCCATCTGGATAACAAAAGGAAGCTGAAAAACAGGCAAAGGGGAATGTGTGCTTATGTTCTCGGTTTCAGTCATGCCTGTAAGCTGATTTATCTTACCATGAGAGGCAGAGCTTGAGAATATGCAAGCAGAGAAAGCTAATGGATCATTATTATGTGTTCCTCACTCCCCTATCTATCTAATGACCGCAGGGCTTTGCGATTCTGGCTTTGATTTGGAGGCCATTCTCCAATGTGACTTGAGTGGACTAGCTGAGCTAAGACACAATTTTCAGGAGATTGCAGAGTAAGTGCCTCTGGCAAGACCTTTTTATTTATATGGCACTTGAAGTTCTCTATCTCGCTCTTCTGTTTGGGAGAAAGAGAGCAAGAAGCGGAATAGAAAGAGTTGTTCTAACTGTTATTGATTGGGTTTTAAAGGATGAAAATCACTGTGAAATGCAGGTTAAAACAAATATTAATAGCAAAAAGAGTCTGCAGTAATTTCTTTAATGGTCCTCAAAAAGAAGAAAGTTTATATTTGGTGTGAGTATGCTCAGTTTCTTCCCCAAAATGCCCTCACATGTCAGTAAAAACTGAATGATCCAGTGCTGTTTTTAATGATGCTCAATATTTTGATATGTGATTATGTGTACAGCAGTTGGACATGGGAGGAAATCAATTCTCACTGTGCATGGAGACAAATTTACTCCAGTTTTCCCCCCAGAAATTGTTCATGCCAAATAAAATAAAACATTTCAAGAGGAAAAAGGCAACAAAAACATGTGCCTAGAACAGCCTTCTATCTGAATAAATTACAGAGAGTTGATGGACTTTGTTTCAGTGTCACCTGGTTCAATGGCACTGCTCGACTCAAAGTTCAAGTTTTAGTCTATGGACATTTCCAGCAAGCACTTTAGTTTGAATTACTGTATATTGTCATTATGCATTTTATAAATATTGCTTTCATAACCATTATCCCCTACAGCTATATTTTTGTCTGTCCATGTGTGTCTTTGTGCATGCTTGTTTGCCACAGGCACCTGTGTGTGTCCTAAGAGTGCATTCAAATGTCATTGATTCATTTGATTGTCCACAAGTTGATTAAAAAATGGGAAAGCGGTAAAATGAATCATATTGAACCTACAGCCATACCTGTAGAACATGTTTATGTCTAATACGCAAATACACAGTTCATCTGTTGACTAACAACTCTCCCTTGTGGACACAGAGAACACTGCATGAGTAAGGAAAAGAAAAGTTTCAAAATTACCTTCACCTTTTGTCGCAGTTTTCACTGTCTCACTGAACTGCTGTTTCGGTTTCTGATGTGATCCTTTTCAGATCATCCGCAGTGTGGGTGGTGTAACTCAGACAGGCACATACAGCATGGCCGACCTCAGAAGTATCTTGTTACAAAGTAAAATAAAATGTATCAAAACATTAATGTGAATGTGTCATTTCTAAATGCAAAAACATTATAAGACAGTCATTATTTTGGAATATATATTTACAGCAGAGTTGAAAACAGTACAGCAAAACTTAAATCATCGAACGTTTGGATTTTTATCTAATCTTTTTGTATATATATATTAATAAGCTATGCACAAACAAAACAGTTGAACAATAAGCTGTTACTTAACAAAACACAGCAGTTGCTAGGTGATACAAACAGGAGTGTATAATTACCAGGGTAAGTGGCAGTTCCATCATGCGTAACATTGAAATTCACTGTGATTCAGTCACAGGTGTGCCGTTGTTAGGTGTTTTACAGCATGCTTCAAAAATGTCTCGGCAAATCACAGCTGCAGACTGGAACCTTCTCTTAATAATTAGGTCAAATAATTAATGAAATTATGAAACAATGAGCCTGGAGAGGCCGTGTTTTACATCTCAGAGGCGTTGATAGTCCTCATCATGATGCCAAGCAAGGGTTGAAGTGTCTGATGGCTTTTTGGTTTTGAGAATCAGCAGAAACATTCTGTGAGCGTTACTGTTGAAAAAGACAAAATGTTTTATTATGAATCAATAATTTTATTCTGAAAACAATAAGCACTGATTAATAGCAACATTTATTTTTTCTTAAACAGTAAGCCTGTGTATGTAGTGTATGTGCTGTGTGATTTTGTTTTTAGCATAGTAATATTTTGTTTTGTAAGTAACAGAGCTTTGATATGTCAGTGATGAGATGCTGAATGATAAATCTTTCTCATGTGGAAAATGTCAATTCATATAGATAAATATGCTAAAGCCATATAATGAATTTAATGTGTCCTTCATCACTTACTATTCATCATTTCTACTTCTTGTCACCTTGACTGACTAAACATTTGTTTTCATCCACACCTGTTGATCAGCTTAATGTAATCATGTTTATGATCTGTCTTTTCAATCCACAATACCTTATTTATACCAATACCTGTGTTTGCAGGACTATTTTCAAGTCGCATTTGATCTTTCAGCTTTACTTGTTAATTTCCAATTGGAGCTTTAGTAAAGGTAAACATTATTAAATACTATAATGAGGCAGTAAATAATCCATCACAGACACATAACATCTTTGTTTCAAAACAGTAGCAGATCTCGCTCAAAAAAAAAGGACACTTGAAAGGAAAGCTAAGTAAACAAAACCAATTACATTAATTAGACATTCAAATGTGTCCAACTGGCATATGTCAGGGTTATTATTACACGTGCATTTCAGACCAGAAGACTTGCAACTCTGTGTCACTGATTACAATTCAGTAAGTCAGAGAAACATGTACCTTTCACAAAAATTCATGCAAAATTCCATCATTGTATTTGTTTTTTTAGGTCTAGGTCTACATTCCCCACTTAGCCCCCCTGGATTGCTTGTGGCATTCAGTCATAAAGGGGATTAATGTCCTTCAAACTTTCATATCCGACATAAATGACAGATTGTTTTCTCTCTCGCGTTTTGATGTGTGCAAGAGAGGGGCACATACGGCCTGCTTTGAAGTCAGCAGAGCTTTTATCTTCCTCTATTTACAATGGCTAAAGTGTTAAGTGGAGTTCTCGTTTGGCTTGAAGGATGTAATACCCTGCAATGAGAGATTTACAGGAAAGGGAACTGCAAACTGTGTGCTCGTTTCGGGGGGCCATTCTAACAAAAACTATTTATGCAAATCCAGAGGCTGTAGATGGAAAGCACTCCCAGACAAAATCAGATGTTTTCCAACAGGCTGCCGTGCTGAGTTGGCAGATGTTCTGTCCCTTCAGCAGGGACCCTTTAAACAAAAGCTGTTGATGCCTCTCTGCATTGAATGTAAGCTGCGTCAAGAGCTGCATTTCCTTGGAGCCATCTGGAAGATGGCTGAGGATTTGCCTGGCTGGAGCAGGCCTAGCACAGGAGCACCGGGAAAGTGAGGGCACTAATTGAAACGAATACTAATGATCTAATAATAGCAACTTAGCCCCTCTGTTGATGTGAGGGGAAGAGATGAGAAATTCAAGATGAGATTTTAAGTTTTGGAAGGGTCAGATGACCCATTTATTGTAATCATCTACAGAAACTGGGACACTTAATGACATCTGTTGAGTTTTAAAAAATTGGAATTTTTTGTGGGCTTGGATAAAATGCTTTCCATATTCATTACACTGGGCTGGTGGCAAAAGTCTATAAAGGTCCTCAAAACCTCACCAAATACAAAAAAAAAAGTTTGTCATATTTATGAATTGACCCCTTAAAGAGCAATAATTATAAAGTACAATCAAATAACAATCCACTGTATGTGGATGAAATCAGTAGGAGTGAACAGTTGTCAAAATGTAATTGCACTGGAGTTAATTTATAATGTCACTAAGGATGTTAACTTAAGGATGATTCATGTGGTGCGCAGCTGGAATAACTGTCTAAGTAATTAAATTGGAATCATTCAGCCTCTGCAGAACCACCACACTTCCCTTATACTGGTCAACTATAACATTTCCTGCAGACAGAAAGTTAAAAATTCAGTGTCATTTCAAAATGTAAACTCCATCAGAATCATAGCTGTCATTTACACTGGGGACATGTCCCCACCACATTTTGAAATGGCAGATTTTGTCCCCATCCCTTTTTGAAAGCATTTGTTAAAAATGTTCTGAAAAAAATAGCACCAAGAAATGATAACTAATGTTGACTAATGAAAATGCTTTGAGAAAGGTTAATTTGCACAATAACACTGCATATACACTGCAATTTAAATATAGAAGAAACAAATGTGCATTGACCAAATAAAGTAACTTAAGCTAAGAAACAAGCAGTTGATAATTGCATTATGTTCTGGAGCACAAAATGTCTCCAAAATGCAGGAAATTAAGTGTTTAATCCTCCAATTTTAAGGGGGAGGACCCCCATACCCTCCATCTTGTTCTCCTGTAGTCATGTCTCATGACCCAAGTGTATCATCACACCCCTAATCTGAAGTCACAACAACACAAAGTGAAGCCCTTGATCAGAATATATCAAACAAACATACAACACACAAACAAAAATGTGTGCACAGATGCAGACACTTACAGTAAGGTGTACAAAAAATATCTTGTGCAACTGTAGTGGCACATGGAGATAAAAGCTGAGATGCAAGTGATGCAAAGAGTGTAAGTGTCTATGGCCCTGCCTACAGTAACACGGGTATTTTCATAACTGTGACTTTTTTTTACGTGGTTCTGCCGTTCGTCCACACGGAAACGCAGTATCAGGTAACTGAAACCGAACATTTTTGAAAACCCCTGCCAGGGTGAGGATTTTCAGAAACGCCGTTTGTAACAGTGTAGATAGTACAACCGGGGATTTTGCCTTGCGACGTCAGATTGTGCGCCACTGCCTGCGTTGTTTACAATTTTATTAGACTCTGATTGGCCAACGTGGTTTTACGGTTAGGGTCATATCGCCGCCAGGTGGTTTGGCATGCTCTTGACAGCGCTTGATAGAGTGTGTTTGCGTTTTCATGTGGATGGAGATTTTTTTTTAAACGAAGGAGGAAAAACTCCGGTTGTAAAAATACCCGTGTCCGTGTGGACTAGGCCTATTTCACGTGAAATGAGGACATCAAGTTGAGAAGTCAAATTTGTGAGTACACGCCTCCCCAATCAGTTTCCACGTGCTTCAAAACTCCAGCTGAAAGTATCTATCTACTGTATGTATCTGCCCTAATGACCCAATTAGAATGGCAAACCTGGTGACAAAGCCATTTGTAAACTATTCACTTTTGAAGTCACTATCAGGAAGGCTGGACCCAAAAAAAACACAACATACACACACAAGCAGGCAGGGCAATTAAACACAGGTGAGATGCACTGGGAATCAAGGTAGACAGGAAACAAAGCTAGTCAAAAAAAACCAATCACCAAAATTACAAAATAAAAAAGGAAGTAAAACAGACCATACACAAGGATATGTGTAACTAAATACAACAGAAAACAAGAAAGCAATGCTCAACAAAGAAAACCTAAACAAGAACGCAGATGCAATGGGTAAAACAGAAATAGACATTTAACAAAATAACCAAAGGTCGTGACAGTCACATCAAACTAAAGCAGGAGCTATCCGTCCTACAACCTCCCAAACACATAGCTCTCACCCTGACCTATATCACCCAGAGTTCTCACAGAGCCCTGAACCCTTGCTGACCTGGTTGGCATATCAGGGGTCAGGCAGAGACCTCCCCAAGGGTTGTGTGTGCTACACGTCTCTCTTCCTTTAAAGTTCAGAAAAATCTGCAGTGTTTACCGCCATCTACAAAGCAGTGTGAAGCTACACCCTCCAGCTGCCTCCACTTCAGAGGGAGAGGGCATGTCAAAACAGCACATGGCTCTGCCCTGCTAAAGTCACGCCTGCAAGTGGAGCACTCTAGCAGGTCATCTGGAGTGACAGAACGGCTGCAGCCCTGATCCTCTGTGCACTTCTGCTCTGGTTCTGAAGTGTTCCTCTCTTCAAATGAAATAATTTTGCAATAATGCCAACTAGTGTAACTGTGAGTCAGGAAGCAATTTGTCTTTTATGTTGCTTTGTTGTGTCTTTTTATGTATTACATCTACTCTTATGGTAGAACTACGAATATTATTGAGACTTACTTACTGTGAATCAAAGTCATCATGTTGTTAATATACTGTAGATCTGTTGATCTGAAATATTCTAAGTACGAGTCTAAAATACATTTCCATTACATGTCACTATTCAGTCACAAGATGCCTTTTTTACATCCCGTTTCATGGCAACAGTAAGCCAGAATTTAAGTGTTAATACAACCTTTTCGCTTTCGTATGAGGGCTTTTTTGAACAACCTTGTCGTCGCGTGTGCTGCTCTGTTAGCAGTAAAGCGACATAAAATGTCATTGACTTCTAATTGTGTTTGCACTAATGCTATGTCAAGCCAGACCCTGGCCTCCTTTGTCCAGTCTGTAGGCCATTTGGCTACAGCAATGCACTTGGAGAGCAGGATAACAGATGAATGGCCATGGCCTAATAGGCCATCTGTGGAAAAAAAAATTGCAGTCAATTAAGAGTCCACTGCCTCCAGTTGAGATGGCCATTAGACAACCCCACCACCACAAGTGACTCTTCAGTGGCTTTTTCTCTTCAGCTACCTGCTCCTTTTCATTCATGGTGTCCTCGAGCTGCCCAGTCCCTCAAAGACTGACTTTTGTCCTTTTCTGTTGTCCACCAGTCTTTTCTAGGTTCTATTAAAACACATGCAGTTTTCCACTCAATGATTGTATGTGACCCTGGCGGTCAAATAGAATCCCCTTCACTTCCTTTTTTCCCCCTCTTGTCCTCACATATTCTAACTCCCCCAATACATCATACAAAAGGTAGCAAAGCTCTTACTCCCCATCAAAAGGACATCCTTTAGAGTCACTACAGACACACACTAAGCTAACTTAAAAGCCCATAACATTTGTCTGACAAATTGGCATTTACTGTTTTTCATATCTAGTCCTTCACAATGTCCGAAACCTCTAACACACACACACACACATACACACACACATACCTTAATAGGAAGTTGACTCTCCTCTAATTGGTACTGCCCTTCATTTTGGGCTAATTTCCAAATAGTGCAACTGCTGAGACAGACAGCACACCTAACAGTTTATGAAATCAAACATCAAACATGCCGTCCAGCAGGCTTCAGTCCTGATGTTGGCTTCATTGTACAATGATGATGTGGCACTCCTTGTTCTGTGGCTCAGTGCCATTTCCTTAGCCAGTTGGTGGGTTTTAAAACTGACCTATGGCAGCTCATGCGGGTAAGTGTATGGAAGCACTTTTTATTGTGATAAAAGTGTATTTAGTTTATTCCCTTTGTTTCTGTGCTCTCTAAAGCAATTTAATAAACATTTGCCGTATTTTTGCACCAGTGAGCTGAACACAGGTTATAAAATTAGACTACCTTGTTGAACAGGAAAGCCGGGTCACTCCACATCAGGATCATCATCTCATCTCCGCATTCAGCCTTATTCACAATGACAGAAGTAATGCTTATTGTTATGGCAAAGCATTAGATGTAATCTCGTGTTTAAAAACAATGATTCACATCTCTTGACAGCACCGTGTAATAAAAGGCTTATTGCCCTCTTCACACAGCTTGTTATATGGCACTGTTAAATTATGATTGTTCCTACTGTATGCTATATTCAGTCATTGTGTGTGTGTGGGACCCGACCCAGATCTCAGTCTGAACCCAATCCTTAGCATGACACAGCCATATATATACATATATATATAAAAATTCCCCCTCTCACCCCTTGTGGGGTGGTATGTGTCATCCTCAAGCTTGGGTCCTCTACCAGAGGCCTGGGAGTTTGAGGGTTCTGCGCAGTATCTTAGCTGCTCCTAGGAATGCACTCTTCTGGACAGAGACCTCTGATGTTTTACCTGGAATCTGCTGTAGCCACTCTCCACTGTAATCGGTGCACTGGGGTCACAGCCCACAGTGCACAGTGCGATTACCACTGGCACCCCTGTTGCTCTTGCTTTCCACATCTTTTCTAGCTCCTCTTTCAGCCCTTGGTATTTCTCAAGCTTCTCGTGTTCCTTCTTCTTGATGTTGCTGTCGCTTCGGATTGCCACATCTATCACTGCAGCCTTCTTCTGCTGTTTGTCGAACAACACGATTTCTGGTTGGTTAGCCATCACCAGTTTGTCAGTCTGGATCTTGAAGTCCCACAGGATCTTAGCTCGTCATTCTCCATTTTGAGCTTGGAACTTCCAGCCCATAGTCATGGCAGGTGTTCCTGTACACTATGCCAGCTACCTGGTTATGGCGTTCCATGTAGGCACTTCCTGCCTGCATCTTACACCCTGCTGTTATGTGCTGTACTGTCTCAGGGGCATTCTTGGATGCACCTGGGGTCCTGCCTCGTGTGGTAGACCCCAGCCTCTATTGATCTTGTACTGAGTGCCTGTTCTTGTGCCACCATGATTAGTGCTTCTGTGCTGTCCTTTCCAGACTTTTCCAGCCACTGGTAGGATTTCTTGATATCAGCCACTTCTTCTATTTGTCTGTGGTACATGCCGTGCAGCGGCTTGTCTCTCCATGAAGGTTCTTCGTCTTCCTTCGCCTCACCCTCGGGTTTCTGCTGCCTGAGGTATTCACTAAGCTCTTCATCTTTGGGGGCCATCTTCCTGATGTACTCTTGGATCATTTCATCCTGGACAGTGGTCTTGACACTCACTAGCCCTCGGCCTCCCTTGCTACGCTTGGTGTACAGTCTCAGGGTGCTGGATTAGGGGTGAAACCCTCCACGCATTGTGAGGAGCTTTCTTGTCTTGATGTCAGTGGCCTCTATCTCCTCCTTTGGCTAGTTTATTACACCAGCGGGGTATCTGATGACTGGCAGGGCGTATGTGTTGATGGCTCGGATCTTGTTCTTCCCATTCAGCTGACTTTTCAGGACCTGCTTTGCTCTCTGTAGGTATTTGGCTGTAGCGGACTTCCTTGCTGCCTCTTCATGATTTCTGTTAGCCTGCGGCACCCCAAGGTATTTGTAACTGTCCTGAACATCTGCAATGTGGCCTTCTGGTAGTTCAACACCCTCAGTTCTGATAATTTTCCCTCTTTTTGATACCATGCGACCACACTTACTGTAGATCCTGGTAGTGTGGATCAGTGAGTCGATGGCTCGCTCATTTCTGGCATACAGCTTGATGTCGTCCATGTAGAGGAGGTGACTGATGGTTGTTCCACTTCGGAACCGGTATCCATAGTCAGTCTTTGTGATGATCTGGCTGAGGGGGTTCAGGCCTATGCAGAACAGCAGCGGGGATAGTGCATCGCCTTGGTATATATCGCACTTGATGGTGACTTGTGCAATTGGCTTTGAGTTGGCTTCCAGACTTGTTTTCCACAGCCCCATTTAGTTCTTGATGTGTCCTGTTGGATCAGTGAGTCAATGTCTCGCTAATTTCTGACATACAACTTGATGTCATCCATGTAGAGGAGGTGACTGATGGGGTTCAGGCCTATGCAGAACAGCGACTTGTGCAATTGGCTTTGAGTTGGCTTCCAGACTTGTTTTCCACAGCCCCATTGAGTTCTTGATGTGTTCTGTTGATATTGTACATACTGGTGCTTGGCTCCCGTAGTATTACTGCCCATTCCCTTCTGGGCCCCGTCCATGTATTGAGCCATGTGCCTACTCATCTTAGCCGCTATGATGCCTGACAGGAGCTTCCATGTTGTGCAGAGGCAGGTTATTCTGGGGTTCCTTCATGATCATTTGGTTCATTTGTGTTACCAGGCGTTCATGGAGTTTCTTCAGCCATTAAGTGTGGATCAGGTCAGGGCCTGGTGCTCTTCATATCTGCCACTCTTTCTTGGATGTCTGCCATTGTAATGGCTACTGGATCTTGTCGTGAGAGATTGCTGTGATCTGTTCTTAGATCCACTAGCCACTGAGCATTGGTGTTGTGGTATGTTCTGCCAGTACTCTTGTGTTATTACCCTGCCACTGAGTTTACACTTTGGATGGTTCGGTGGAGAACATCAGGTTTATTCTGCTTCTCCCTTGTATCTCTTTAGGCGGGTAGCCAGAGCGCTAAGTCTTTGTTTGGCAGTCTTCAGAGCCTCAGATATCGACAGCTTATTGTATTTCTTAGATAGCCCTTTCCTTGCACCTTTCTGTAGCTCTGACAGCTGACTAACCTCTCTTCGTGTTGCCTTGATCTTTGCCTCTAACCTTCTCCTCCATGGGGGGTAATTCTCTTTGTGGCTTTGTGATCCAAGCATCTCTAGGATCACTGTTGCTGTGGCGTACATCAGCTCATTGGTCTTCACATCTAGTGGGTACTTTGTCACTTAGCCTTGGCAATCTTGGTCGTTGTACTTGGGGGTCCAGCTTGGTTATGATCTTCAATCGTAGGTCATTCGCCCTTATGTTGAGTGATTCTTGGGACCCAATCTCTGAGATGATGATAACATCTCCCCGCTGACCTGTTGTCCTGGCTCCCCCTTGCCGTAGCTTATTTGTTGTACTTCGTCAATCTCTAGTTGTGATAGCAGTTGCCGTTTGCGGATGTTAGAATACTGAGCTAGGAGTTATTTCTTGTTTCTTTGTCAGTGTTGATGATGGGTTTTGAAGCATCCATATATCCCATAGTCTCTGCATATATAATCTCTCTCACCAGGATTGCTTGTATAGTAATATTGCATCAGATCCATATTTTCTGTTCCATTTGTCATCAAGTAGCCCTGGTATGGCTCTTGTATTTGCGGTACATATCAAAAACATGTTAGGTACTCTAGACAGTGGCACTGACTGGACACTGATATATACATCTGGAGTTGGTCCCCAGGCGCTGCACAGTGGCTGCCCACTGCTCCCTTGAGGGATGGGTTAAATGCAGAGAATGAATTTCACATGTATGTGACTATAAAGGTATCTTCTATTCTATTATATATATATATATATATTTACACACACACACATATATATCTATATATATATATATATATATATATATATAGGTATATCTCTATATAGATATATAGAGATAGTGGTTTATGGTCTTTTGGCTTAAAAGAGAACACTGAACACAACATCATTTTCAAGAGTTTTAATAATTTACTAAAAAAAGAGTGTAAAAGTAACAGATCTCTCCCACTTAAGTGGATCTGTTCGATATTCAAAGTGATGACAGATGTAACAAATTTTTGCAAACTTGCCCTTGTCAGTGCATTTGTGTACACTTACTTGGCAATTTAACCTCTTGGGTGTAATTAAATGGGTTTTGCACTGTATACTGTATATCAAAAAAGCTCACAGCAAAAAAATACTTTTGATATGAATCACTTAAAAGTAAACCAACCAGCATGAAATGTACAGCTTTAAGAAATTCCAAAAAACACAGCTGAAAAGTGTATATACAAACATGCTAGGAATCAAAAAAAGAGCAGACTGAGTGATGCTGAAAAGACAGGCCATTCTAATGGTTTGCTTGACATCATTTAGGAGAACCAATGAACTAAAGCATCATTCTTAAATATGTCATAACCTTGCAATGTTCAAACATCATGGTCTTCTATTGCCTATTTCAAGTTTTTAGCAGAAGAGGAACACTTTATAAATATAGATTATAACATATCTCCTGCATCAATTAGTTTAATTTAAACTCATTAAATAAAAAGGTAAAATGTTCAATATCTGTAGAAAATAAACAAAAGCAACAAAAATGCATTTTCTTTGATAAATGTTCATTCGGTCTCCACTTCTAAAGAGATGGTTGTGTTCATCACCCTTATCATTAAGTGCCTGCTTAGAAGAGGTAATATATATTTATGTATATACATATACATATACATATACATATACACATACACATATATATACATATATATATATACATATACATACATATATACATATATATACATATATACATATATATATATATACATACATATATATACACATATATATATATATATATATTTCAAATTCTATGACATGATATACTTTTTATAAATATGGCATCTTTACAATTACATTAAATGACAATTTCTATTTCAAATCCCATGACAATGAACAGTCAACTGGGGAAAAGGCCTTGTTAAAGTTTCTCATTTTCTTGTTTTAAATATTAAAAATAAGTCTCAATTCTTGCAAATGTACGTTTTACATTATAAACACTTCTGTCTTAACTGGTCAAATATTTTCCATCGTGTTCTTATCCGACACTTTGGAAGGTGAGGAAAAAGTGCCATTATCAAATGCTTCCCCTTTGGAGTAAAAGAGGACGTTTGCCCCTTTCCGTTTGAGTAAAGGTAAAAGTTTAACCGACTGCAAGTCCCAAGAAGCTCAACAGTGCAGTTCTATACAAAAATGTAAGAGCATTGTTGATGTAACAAAGCCATGTGTTTGTGTTGTCATGCCATTTTGCTGGTTGTACAATATGGAGTTATGTGACCCTGCACAGATGTCCCTTTCCACAGGTGAGGGTGTGTATAGAGAATCATACAGAGCTTCCACAGATGCTTCAGATGCCACTAAGAGGTGTAGCCCAAGTGGAACATAATGCTGTTTTGACCAGGAGAAATTTAACATTGTGATACGTCAGTAAAATGGGCATAGTTTGATATATCCATTTGTTTATCTTCCCCAGAAAGCACCGTAACTGGCAGAGAACCAGTTCTGAAGGTACAAACGTTACTGGGTTTGCAGGGTGTCGTGGTTATCAAGTAAAACTTAAAGTCATTGTTCAGAGCATTTCACTCTTCGGAATTATTACATTCCAGGCATGGGAGAGTCTGACTTGCCCCGTCCTTTACTTGGCCATTAAATCCACGTTGGCCCGAAACAACCGAAGAGCTCTGGTGCTCTCTGGTGCCCAGAAGGAGGAAGTGTAGGCACAGAGGAAATGAAGGTAACCGTCAGTCCCCTAGAGTTGTCCTTGAAGTCTCACACAGCTAAAGCATGTTCAGGATGGCATTGTACATTTGGATCAGTACAGCCAAGTGGACAGGCAGGCAGGACTGGCGGTCTTGGGTGGCAGGGGTACACGTCAGCCAGGATAGGGCATTGTACTGCTCCAATACAAACCTGTGTTTGAAAAATATGCAATTTTAGCAATAACAATTTGTAAGAAATTCTGACTTCTGAAAATATTTTAAATGGATTATATTCCCAAAGTGTATCCTAATAATCCAGTGTCCAGTAATAGTGAGCACTAAAATCTGTTTTTCACTCTCAGTATTGGTACATAATATTTTGGTTTTCACTGTAGTATTGCTTAACAACTGATCACAATCTTATAGCATTAAATGGCATTTTTCACTTTTGATAATATCATAATCATTAATCAATTCTTAACGAGATATTTACCTTTAATAATGGACAACAATGATCAAAATAAATAGATTTTTGTAATGTTATTTGAAACCACAATTATCTCTTATCAGCTGGGCTTGTGATGCATATGCCAATGATAATCTCTTCATTGTGACTGATCAACAAATAATAAAAACCTTTCCTTAGCAGACTGTTATATTTAATTATGTTATATTATAATAAAGAACATTTATTTAAATCACATAGATCTAAATCAGCTACTTGAATAAGACCATTAGCAAAGACTTTGAAGGCTTCTCCAGTATCTGCTTTCACTAGCAGTACTATACAGCAGATGATAAAGAAATCAAAAGGGACAACATGTGTTTTGTATTTACCTGAGCACATCAGAGGTGGTCTTTGAGTCTAAGGGGTGAGGGGTCCTCTTAGTCTTGTCTGACACCAGCTCATCTGACTGGGCTATGGAGATGTGGTGGTGGAGGGAGGCCTGAAGTCCAAACACAAAAGGTACAATGTCAAATGTTAAAGTATGCTTGGCTATAGCGAGCAACTGTGTGCCCCTTCAATGTTTAATCACATAATTAAAAGTATTTCGACACAAATTCTTGATCTAATCAGTATACCATTATCTCTTTCCATCTTTTTGGGCTTTACTGGCATTCTCTTTGTCTCTCTCACACACACATAGTGTTTTTATCATACCTTGAGGAAGAGTGGACACTGGCTCTCAGCCTGCGGACAGGACGCCCAGAACCAGTGAGGAAGGCCGTTTGCCTGTGCAGTGGAGACGTAGTAGCCCAGAGCCAGCGGCTGCTGCTTCAGCTCTTCTGGTGGACTGTCCCTGGACAGTAAGCGCTCTCCCTGGTTCTATACACACAGGAGAAGGCCAGCAATTAATTACAAACCTCTATTATAGTTTAACAAATTCTGGGTCATGGTCTATACAAGTTATTAATCCATCTACATCTTACAATTCTGAGCCTTTCCATGGGCATGAGTGGGTTGCTGTCCTTAAACTAAAATATGTAAATCTGTAATTTTCAGAATAATGCATGAAAACATGAAAAGAGTACAGATAAACTGGCACAGCAGTTAATAATATTGCATTTGAAATAGATCTCCTGCATATATATTGTAGTTTATAGGTTTCCCAAATAAGTGCTTAAAATCCAAAATCATTTATTTCAATTTAGATAGCATGCAGCCCTTATAGATCAAAATATATACTGTCATATAATATAGTATTATTCAAGTTATACATAAAGCTCCAGCAACCCAATCTGAAGTGGAAAAATACTGTTATTAGCCAGCAAATGTCTATGTCTTATATTAGCTGATAAGCAAATTTTTGCAAAAGAACACCATACATCCATAATGACAGCACATAAAAAAATAAGTATGCATAACAGTTACTTTAAACTATAATTTGCTTGAACAGCTACAATTTGCCCGGGCTGCTCCCACAGTTAGTCAGTACTGAATGACGTGTGCTATAACACAGGTTGTCAACACATCTCTTCTCCTTTGCTTCCAAGACAAATTCCTCTGCATCTGTTTCACTTGGCAAAACTCAAATTCTGATTAATAATATGTGTATTAACGATAAATGTATAGTGTATAGTGATGTTAGCAAAGCCTGCAGAACAGGAGCTCCTGTGCTTCATAATCATTCAAACAGCATGTCTGTTTCACACATAGGGCATGCCATTGTTTTCCTTTGCAAGAGGCTTTCTTTCCACTGGCCCCTGACTCACCTTGTTGTGCTGGAAATGTGATCCCATTCCCATTCCCATTCCAGATGGAGAGCCAGGCGAGGGCACAGGAGATGTGTTAGGGGAAGGGTGGAGGTTCCCCGTGATCAGCATCATGTCATGGCCAATGTCGTTCTCCAGTTCAGGAAAGGGCAGATCAAACATATCATCTGAGGGAAGAAACAAAGAGGGAAAAGATGTCAGCAAAGCCCCAGTGAATTTGAACTTTGGTAATTGACAGTGACATCTCTCCAGTCTGGGATAATTTCCCACCAACACAATTAATATTCAGGGTGGCACGGTGGTTAGCACTGTTGCCTCACAGCAAGAAGGTCGTGGGTTCCCTCCAGTGGAGTTTGCATGTTCCTTCCACCATCCAAAGACATGCAGACTAGGTTAATTGGTGACCCTAAATTGTCCTTAGGTGTGAAAATGAGTGGTTGTTTGTCTATGTGTGGCCCTGCGATGGTCTGGCGACCTGTCCAAGGTATACCCTGCCTTTCGCCCGATGTCAGCTGGGATTGGCTCCAGCCCCCTGCGACCCTGTACGCAGGATAAGCGGTTGACAATGGATGGATGGGACAATTAATATTCACACAAGTGGGCACAATGTAGTTTTTTGGCACATGTCATTTGTGACTGTGATGTGGGTGGTGAGATGGTTTGGTACAACAATGCCACCTGTTGGTACCAAAAAATATAAATCTAAATGGGTTAAGTTGCATCAATGTTTCAAGACATAGTAAGTAATTGTGTAACTATAGTAGGACTGTTATCCAGCTGGACAGTACCATTATTGTCCTCAGTGGGGTAGGAGCTGGGTGCCAGCTGGGTGGTGGCAGAAGTTGGGAAGACGAGTATGTGTGTACAGGAAGCGTCTTGAGGTGTGTTGAGCTGCGAGGTCTGCAAGTTCAGTGCAGTGCTGCGGCCAAACACTGAGCCCATGGTCACTGCATCTGGACACACACATAGAGAAACACAGCAAAGGTGACATGTCTGTTTATACTAGGTCTGCAAATATATGGTTTTTAAATTAGCTGCAAAATAGAAATGGTCCACATATTAAGTCAAGTTAATGTACTAGCTTTTTTTAATGCTGTAGCTCATTTACAGTTTTTATCTGCACAATTATGTAGCACATCTGTGTACCTAATCTGCATCTAATCAGGGTTTATATTAATATATATATATGTCACTGTTTGTCAACTATTTGAACTGTTGTAAATGTGAAACTAAACTAAACAATATAATCCGAGTGTACTGCAATACCCAATATTATTATCAACATAAACATCACCACTGTCATTAACTTCATTATGTCACTGCCATCCTCTAACAGTTTCACAAAGTGGACAGGCTACTAACCAGGCATGACCACAAAGGAGCCCTGTGGCTCCATGGCTACCAGGCACGCGCTGAGGATAGTGGGGGAGTCAGCAGCTGAGATCCCACAAATACGACAAGCCTCCTTCAGCTGGCGCCCTATTGAATGGAGGGAATGTTCCCCAAGGAGTGAGCTCCAGTCTAGAGAGAGCGGGTGGGAGATGCATGTGTGAGATGGAAAACAAGATCAGAGAAGAGATATTTAGAGGGATAGGGAGAGACTAGAGAGAGAGAGAGAGAGAATAATTTATCTTGTTTTGTCTCATTCTTATATCTAAATTCTTCAGGGAAAATGAAAGAGACCCAAACAAAGACTGAGATTTATAAAAAAAGAGGACTGAACATAGGAATGGAATTTAAAAGAAGTTTGACTACAAGTATGTGTATGCACGTGTGTATACCCAAGAGTGTATGTACTATAAATGGATATTAGGGAACTGGTCAAACAGTCATAGTTTATGCTAAATGAATGGCCCTACTCACTGCTTTGTCTTTGCTCAAAGTCAGAGTAAATAAGGAGACTTCTAAGCCTCCAGACACTTTATTTCAAATTACATATAATAAATGGATAGAAATATAAGGAGTAAAGAACAAGGAGCACACAGTAAAGTATATGTACTGATTATAGTGATTATAAAGTAGTGTTCTGTCAGCATTAAAATAAAAGAAACAAAAAGATCTTGCGACATTATTTACATCACCTTTTAGCTCCCCATGCCCCAGTCTGCCTAATCGACCAATCACAATCCTCCATGGAAGTGAGGTCATCTGGATGATCCCAATACACCATTCCCACAGTTTCTGTAGTCCCATCTTCCTGGCTGAAACCTTAGGATGTCGCACTCTGAAGTGAAGAAACAATCAAACACAAAATGCAATCAGAGCATTATCTTATGCTAAACACATTCTTTCCACATGTGATAATAGCAAATGTAGAACAATTAAAAAGGTGCACAGAATTAGGAGCAACTTTTCCACACCTGTTGGGTACATCAATGTTGATAATGCAGGTCTCCAGCAGCTCCCCCTGCTGGTCGGTGCAGGACACCAGGATCCAGCGCTGGTCATGCGATAGGCAGTATCCAACAAAGAGCACATTGTATTTGGGAGGGAGCTCTGCCCATATCTCCCCTGGTTCTGGCTGCTTGGGACGGGTTGGACCAAGGATGAAGGGGGGACAGTATAGCTGCAGAGGGCTGGGATGCTGGGGGAGGACATTCAAATTTCAAAAAAGAAAAGTGAATTAATGTATGTAATAATGCATGATCAAGTATATTACAATGATTTTTAGTGTATAATATGACAAGTAAATCTGTTTTTGAATTTTCATGCCTACCTCTGGACTCTTAAGTACAGAACTGATAGTGGACACTGGTCCAAAGCCAGTCAGGGACTTGATGTGCGTTTGCTGAGGCAGCAGGCGCCTGCATTGGGAGTAACAGGAGAAGGCCAGGGAGCGCAGATGTTGCAAGTACAAATGGTTCTCCCCACTGGCCGGCTGGAGAAGGTACTGGCATGGCACCACCTAAGTAAGATACATCAAGATGACGATCACAAGAGCAAGAGTGAATAATTCTGTTCAGTGTAAATCTGAGTGTCTTCCTACCTGTAGCACCAGCGCAGGTCTCATCGTCTCAGGCAAAGTCTGTAGCATCTCTGTGTAGCAGCGTAGAAGCCCTAGTAGCCAAATGCTACCTGCCTCTACCTCGTCAACCTCTTCTTCCTCCCCCCCTTCACTTCTTGCTCCACTTGAGCTAAGAAAAGCATCCACTATGTAAATAACAATAGCTGGTGGGTTGGCATGGCTCTCCATTGAGTCGGCCACAGTGGGGATGCCGATTCTAGCCTGCTCAGGAGTGCTGAAAGAGAGCAAGAGAAGAAAGACTATAATCGTACTAGTTCAAATGTGTGGAACGAAATTTGAGATTAGACAATTTCCCCAATAATTTGGGTCTTACAGTTCAGGGTTTTCCGCTGGTGTGTTGGCTGGTTGTGTGGCACTAGAGGGCCCTTTAGAATCGCTGGTCGAGCCTTGAGTTGTCTCCGCCGTCTGGTTGGAGGTTGCTCCACTCGGAGTCGGAGCATTTCCTGAACTCGTAGCCCCTGGCGCTTGTTCACCATCAGGAGCCCAAGCTTGAAGCTGCCCAGAAGAGGCAGCCTGGGCTGAGGATGTGGGGTTTAAAGGAGGCTGGACTTTAGGAGGCAACAGAAGACTGCTGTCCAAAGGCAGGGCTGAGAGCTGGGGACCTGCATTTAAAAATATTTAAAATTAGAATAAAGCGCAATAGAAGTGCCTGGATGACATTTAATATATTAGATTAGTTCAGATTAGTCAGTTTTAAAGTTCTCACCAAGCTGCTGCTTGCATGCATACGCGTAGAGTTTAAGTTTGCTGAGGTTGTCGGTGTGCTGCTGTCCAGCCCAGGGTCCAGTCAACCACTGGTCCACATCCAGCTCCTCCAGCTTCTCTGGCTCCACCTCTTCCCCCACACGCACGAGGCCATCCCTGGACACCTTGGCCAGAGGACGGTGCTTCCCAAGGCAGCACGTCTGGAAACAGAGTCAGGGCTACTGTTCAGTTTCTCATTGGAAACTCTCATCACATTTTATTACAATACGTGTTGAAATTCTAATATGCTTCGGAATTCAGTCTCCTACCTCGTAAACAGCACTGAGCTCCTGGAAGAAAGCCCTGGCTGCAGCCAGCAGAGAGGGGCTGTTGGGACAAAGCACCAAATAGGCCACATCCCGCTGCCCCCCATAAGGCTCCAGCAGCAACTTCTCCCAGAAAGGTAACGCCAAAGGAGACAATGCCAAGAAGTCCCTGTCCCGGTCATAGCCCAGTAATACTGTAGGGATGGGCAAGGGCTCTGGCGACTCTTCCGAACCTTAGACAAATAGAAATAGTAACAATTTTAGTTGGCTACAGTCTAATGACGATGTCTCATTTGTAGCATCACAGGTAACAAACAGTAAAAAACTAAGACAGGGGATATGTTTTAGGCATAAAAACTAAGAATGTATTGAATCACCGTAGGAGCCTCTCCCAGCCATCTTATGGAACTGCTGCCAGGTGAGTGGACCCTGAACGTGCTGGATATTTTCCCAAGTCCGTCCTGTTCTCTTCTTCTGGATGGCATCCTGCAGGAAAGGCTGCAGAGATAGCAGCATACGAACCATATCCTGGGATGACAACATGCTCATGTCCACCACTGTGGAGATTGGCAGGCACACACACAAAAAGAAAACATGAACAGATGCACACGTGTTAACATGGTTTTAAACACAAAAGCAAATGAACACACGTAAAACATCAATATTTAGTTTAGATAACACAAAGGCAGCTAGGCATACATAAATAATATTCTCACCATAAATCTTTCAAACCTGTAAAGTAGGACACTGTTATCCTAAGGATGCATGTAGCTATTTTTATGGCCTATATTTTTTAAATCACTTCTTCAGCAGCCAAATCATCCTTCTTACCATTCGTGTGAGGCCAGGGGTGAAGAGCAGTACTTCTGACAACAGCTGGATCTACTTTCCCTCCTGTGGGGTTATCCACATACTGCAGCCCCTGTTCCAAGGCATTGTAACACTCCACACAGGCATCACTCCCATCAGCCCACTGCTTTTCAGACATCCAGCTTTGGAGCAGTGCCCCCTTGCGGCCATGGCAGGAACAGCTGAGGGGGAGATGCAGTGATGCCAGGGAAGAAATGGGCTGGGAGCACTGTTCCTGCAGAAGGACCATGACTGACGGAGAGGCAGGGGCAGAGTCCTGCGGCCGCTTGGCCCTGTGGTCTCCCATAGTTGGGTCCCGCCGGCAAAGAGCCAGCCTCCTCTCGGCCGCCCGGCCTACTTCAGATGTCCGACCATAAATATCCAGCTCATCCTCCAGGAAGAGGCCTGTGCCATGGGCCAGCAGCCTGTTCACTATGGCACTGAAGCCACACATACATCGGTACTGATCTTCACAAGTGGAATCAGGGATATACACCCCCACATCTGCTCCTTTGACATTCATATTGCAGGCACAGATACAGCAGCTGTCAAAGTTGCGATCTTTGAAGACGTTGAGGACGGAATCTGAGAGCAGGAGGATAGCATACAGGCTGTGGGCCTCAGGCAGGGAGGGTCCTGGCCGAGCTAGGGGCTCTACAGAGCTAAGAGGCAGGCTGGTGGATGGCGTGGAGACAGGTGAGCTGAGCTCAGTACCATCCTGCTTCACTGAACCCTGCCCAGAGCCTGCAGCGTTAATACCCCGTGGTGTACGAGGGGTTCGTGGAGTGGGCACAGAGAAGCGGGGAGTGGCAGGAGACGGGAGGATGCCAACAGTGGTGCTCACAGAGGCAGTGGTGGCGCTCATCTGGCCGTACTCCTGGTCTGTGAGGGTGTTGACGCTGGGGATGTTTCTGGAAAACATACATTGACAGAAACAAAAACTAATAGTCAGAAAGATAAACCAGTTTCTCTAACTGTTCTCTTCTCTGTCTCAGCAGAGCAAAACCCTTAGCATTATTTTTTAATGAGGTCAGAAGTTTTTAAAAGCTTTAATAAAAGCTTCAAAAATAAATAAAATTAAAAAATAAATCAATCTTATCATAGCTCACGTGTATCCATCTCTGATGAAAGTGTTATTCTGGGGATGCATGACCGCTGGGAAATGCTCCATTTTGGGTAAGAGGGCCCAGGATGGACGATAGTAACATTGCTCGGGAATCTTGAGTGGTGGTAGACTCTGGCTGGGTAGGCAGGATAGCGGTGCAAACATGGAAGATCCTATTTGTGGCTGGAAAGAGAGGACGTCATGGAAAAATTCTATCATTTTTTTATTCATTTAGCTAACAATTTTTTTTCAAAGCGACTTACAATTGCTATACATGTGAGATGTCGCACGCCTCTGGAGTAACTAGGGGTTAAGTATCTTGCTCAGGAACACAGTGGTGTATGTCTCACAGTGGGAATCAAACCCAGGTCTCCCACACCAAAGGCAAGAAACTTATCTATGCGCCATCACAACCCCATGGTATCATTGAGAAACATAGACACACAGTGGTAAAAGTGTCATTTGGTGATCATTTTCACTGAAATTACAAGATGTGTTTGGCATAGCATATGTAGATAGTAAGGGTTCAGCAGGTTACACATTATGCTAGAGTAAGTCATGGGTACTTTAACAAGGAATTATTGGGGATAACCTAGAAAGATGCAATTTTACACAGGACAAGGCATTTTACTGTCAACAAATCATACAAAAATACCAAAAACAACAATGCAATGCTGTTAGCCCCTTGTCCTTTTCATTCCTACTGAAGACGTACATTTTACCGAGTGACAAATATATACTTAAATGTGCCCACTCTAGCCTCTCAACATGATTGTCAGGTAATTACAAAATAAATTATAATTCCTGTTAGCTTAAATAAGTCTGGAAAACCTCCTCTGATCACTCTCATTTACAAGGTGATATTCCTCACAACAACTAGCACTGAATACATATTGATTATACACAACATTACGTTCTATAAGCGATAGAGCCTGTAGTACAATACAATGAAAATCTTGTACATCTGGAGCTAACACTCAGTTGTCATTAATTTGCCTTGATCCAATCAATTCTAAAGCTAAATTGAACCTTTTAATCCTGTTTGCATGTTTTACATATTGAATTGCACTAACAATACTTGTTGTTTGGAGGAGCTTGTTGTTTGTGTTAACAAGCAGATGCACCTAATAGTGGCCACTAAGTGCATTCTACTATAATTAGTATTTCCCAGCTCACAGAGCCTGCAGTCACTACAGATGTCTGACACAGAGCACAACAAAGAGCTAGCTCATTAGCGAGCAACAGGTATTAGTGAAACAATTCCAACAAGATGTGTGAGCTGCTTAGTATCCGACTGCCAGTCAGTCAACAAGTCCTTGTATTGACATCCCTTTGATGAGTTTTAAATGGACTGAAGTAATTTATGAAAGTAATTAACTAGTCTAAGTCCCTATTTCCACACTTTAATGTAATTTTATTTGTAGTTCATTCTTTTAACACACGATGGACAAAGCTAAATGGGCTGCTATGTGCTCTTAATTGGGGATTGATCCAGAATGTCTATTGTTCATGTTAACTGCCACCTCTCCTCACCTTGATATCCTCCAGCCTGGGACTGGCCATGCCCTCCTCAATCTCCATCCTATATTCGGTGAACTGGGTAGAAGTTAAAGGCGGCAAGTGGTCAGCCGCTCCGCTGGGCGCAGGGGGCTCTTGACTCGGAGTGTCACGATATGTCATGATGGGAGAAAAGGCTGGGTGCTGCTCCAAAGAAGGTGGGGTGGGAAACATCCGCTGGAGGTCTGCTACTGCTGAAAGGAGACAGGAATGGAGAAAGACATGGAGAGAGAAAAACTTTTGTTTACACAGGGGTAATGGGATTAAGAAAATCTTTGCATCACCTAAAAATTACTTTAACAGATAAAGTATGGATTCAGCAGCTATACATGAAAACTGTAGTTAGAAAGAAATGTATTTCATCAAGATTATACAACTAAATACTCACTTGATGGATAAGGTACTGCAACTCTCCCTTCTTTCCCCAGAGGGCGATCTTCTGTTGTTACTGGAAGCTTGCTTGAGTGCTGGTTGGGGTAAACAGTCTACAAATTATTACACATGAGATTAGATCAGTTTTATTTAATACAATGTTTTCTGCTTCAGAATATTTAAGCATAAAATATAATGGATAATAAGAGAATTATATTAATAATGCCTGTGCTTCCAATGAATCTTTAAATTGGAAAAACTGTTACTGTTATCATGCTAACTTCAGTATGTTTGCTAGAAATGCAAATGTAGAAGAGTCAGACAGCAATCTCACACGCTGTTTGTTGAAAAATGAATTAATATAGCACATAAACCATGATGCCTCACCCCCAACTCTTCCTCGTCTTCATCAAATATGTTGTCTAGATCAGAGATGTTAACCACTAGATCTTTTTCTCTGGTCAGAGAAGGATTGGCTTTGGCAGCTGCGTCATCCTGACTTGATTCATCTAAAAACAACACACAAACAACTTTAAGATAATGATTTAAAATTACCTGTGAGTAGTTGAACCTTGAAATGGGGATCGCACGCAATTTACTGTAGAACATGCATATGATGTAGTTGGTGGTGGCTATGTCCCACCTGATTTTGGTGCAGAGTTAAAAATGGACATCGCATCTTTTCCATCAGGCAGTGCTCCGTTGCTAGTGATTTCTTCTCCCTGCTGGATGAATTAGAAGATGACAAGAATAATTTCAGCACCCCTTTTAAACAAAGATTATATGAATAAGATGTGCACTGTGCAAAAATATTGATTATAATTGTTACAAATCTTAACTCTTACTGCATAATGTAAAGTGTGTGTGTTGTCCTACCTTGACCTTTTTGCTGGGTTCTCGCCCTTGACCCTTTAACCTCTTGGAAGTGGAGAAATTGTACTCTATGTCCCCTTCCTTGAAGTCATAGGGATCATCCCCGGGCTCCCGCAGTGCCTCCACACCTGGCTGCTGGAACAGGCCAAAAGCATGGATGTGCTCCTTCACCCTCTCCTCTGAGATTTTAAATCTCTTCAGAGTCTGTGTGTACAGTCTGGATGAGACAAAGAGACAAACACAAATCCAAAAATGTTGTTCACTCTTTCTGCCTTGCTTTCTTTCTTTCTTTTGTCTTCATATCTCATTTCTAATACCCAAAATAACTCTTTCATTGGATGTGTCACACAAAGTAGCTGCAGTACTGCCCTAGTTTTTACTGTTGATATTTTATGTCTAGTATGATATTGGCTCACAGTCCAATATTTCCAAAAGCCTAAAATCTCTTCTGATCTATCTGATTCTTTACTAGCCCTTGCCATTCTTTAACCCAGTTGCACGTAACATTTTGCAAAACACGGTTGTGTCTCTCTCCTACCTCTTTAGCGGAGCGCCCTCAGTGGCTGTATCTGTCTTCACTTCCTCTAATTTACCAGCAGGGAGATCAGGGGGTCTGAAGTCAGTCTTATCAGTCCTGGGAGTCCTGAAGCCTCTCCACCAACCTGCCTCATTCTCCCTCTGCCTCAGCAAGGCTGCATACACAGCTGTCTCGCTGGTAATCATCCCCAGCCCTGAAGCCCCATCCGGACAGACGGGCATATCCACAGGCCCATCCAGGACCTCCGGGTCCTGCACTCGAGGGTGTGGGCTGAGTGTAGGCGGAAGTGGAGACATTGGCAAATGCAGAAGTGACTCCGAGGCTTTTCTGCCATTGGAAAGGGGTTTGGGATACTTGCAGCTTGGCAGAGCTGCCAGAGGCTCCAACGGTGGCTCTAGTGCCACAAGACCCCCAAGCTGGGGCCCTCCTGGTGAGTCCTGTTCCAGAGGGGCCTCCTGTGTGACAGACAGACGGTGGTGGAAGGGGATCGTGGCTGGCCTCTTGGACTGTTTGTCAGCCTTTTCTGTCTTGTCACTGGTCTTGTGTTTGGGCAGAGAAGGGGGGTACAATGACTGGGCAGAGGACTGAGTGGGATTGGCATTAGTCTGGGGGTTGGCAGTGGATGTGGTGGTCAGATTCAGCTTCTGCTGCTTCAACCTGCAACAAAGTCAAGTAGGTTAAAAAAGAAACCAAAAACTAATGAAAATAATTATTAAGAATCTGTTTTAAGGTCATTATTAGAAAGAGTTTGCTTTAATGCTACAATAGTGAGAGTTTTCAAGTTGAGCCAAATCTCCCTTTTTTTCTTTCTTTTTGAGAGATTCAAAAACCACCAGGTCCCTTTCATTGTTCTCGTCTCAAGTCAGCCAGCAAAACCCATTGAGACAGCTCTAATGTCTTGTTTGTCTTCTTGGTTAGCTACACAACATGGCCGAGCAGAACAGAGACAGAAATTTGGTTGTATTTAATTTCAGATTGTGATCACTTGAGCAGCATGCTCATACAGGTTGTAGGACATTGAAATTGCATTAATTACAGCATCTTACTATGACGGACATTAAGTTTTTTTTTTTGTTTGTTTGTTTGTGTGTTTGTTAGACTGCATGTTGACTTAAGCATTGGATCATCTTTTGCAAAAGGCTTTAAATATAATATGTCTTAAACATAAACACAACAGATACTATACATAAAAGTATAATGCTGATATCGAAAAGCTTGGGTTGCAGCACTGTGGTACCTGGAGCAGCTGCAGGACGCTCTCGTTCCCAGATCATTGAAGTCCCATGTGGTTACTCCATTTGGCACTTCCTTCTTAGGCGTCACGTCAGCTGGCTGATTTGGTCTACAGGGAACAAACAGATCGATGAGGGCACCATCTCAACTGCACCAATGCACTTCAGTAATAATCACGGTACCCAGAGGAAACAAACTCAGCAATGGTTTAACTTACACGTACTGAGGCTGGTTGAGATAGCACTCCCTCCAGGCTTGATGGACTACTTGACAGGTTAGCTTCTTCCCAGAATGCTTTGGGCTGATGCTGGTGACCCCCATGTTGCTGTCTGGTGTGGGGACACTGGAGACGGAGGTCACGAAGCCACTGTCTGCTGAAAAGATGAAGGGTGGAACGGATGTCATAATGCAGGACTGACCACAGGATTTTAAAGAACAATTAGATTAGGTTTAATTTAGCCTCCATCCCCCATCTCCTCCCAACACCAAGCACCATCTTTATTATTTAATCTTCATCTGTTTATGGGTACCTAAATTATTGGTGCTTACAGAGTAAAAGAAAAAGATTTAAGCTGATGTAATTCTTAACACTAAATTAGTCTAATTGTGTAAATGCTGAAATGCATTAACTGCCTGCAGCTACATTGTTTGTTTGATTTATTCTTCATATTAATGTACCTAATGTACGGTATTTTGTTAGTTTTTTATTTGCTTTCCGTTTATGTCAGATGACATTAGACTGCTGGCATATTTAAGAGAGTGAACTAAGAAAGAATACTGAGGAACACTTTTACTGAGGAATAAACCTGACTCATCACAATGTCTTTCTTGGCAGACTTTGTGTGTTCAGTGGTATGTTTAAATGAATGCAGTTCAGTTTGTGTAATGTTTCAACATGTATATGCATCATGTTGTGTGTAATGTCCTGTAGGTTAGTGTGTCTGCGTGTGTATTTTTCACCTGAGCAGGGCTGCTGCGGCGATGTTGGCGGCGTGAGCGGCACGCTGCAGTGGTTTGGCTCCCTGTTGAGACCTTGAGCTGCAGGAACAGGTGGAGGCTGCTCCACTGGTATGTCCCCTTGGGCAATCAGCACTAAAGCAGCTGGGTAGGTCATCCTTACTCCACCTAAGAAGACAAAAAAAGGGCATTATTAACTGTCAGGAAACAAAAGAAGGGGCTGCTGCCCATTTTTAACTGCAAGATTTATTGAAACTGTGAAAAATGTGTAGGAGTCACAAAGAAAAGGGTATATGTACAAGAAATTTATGACAACTGCCCACAAGTAGAGAAGCTACTGTATATAGATTATGCACTTGCTCCTCATCCATTAATGTAATCGCGCACTTTGTCACTCACTGCTCCTATAAAACATATAGTCTTAAATCCCTTCACACTCACTTCTTCATTATCATTTCAGGCAATAAAGACTAGACAGACTTTCCTTTTTAGAGTTTTGTTTATAATCAGGCCAAACCAACGCTGTGGGATCAGACTGATTAGACAAAGCTATTAGAATAACTCCCTGGGGCTTTTACCTCGACTTCCCTGTCTTTCTTTTGTGTCGTTCCTGCTTGCTCCTCCCTTTTAGTAATTTCCCCACTTCCACTCAGAGATGTGCTAAAAGACTGTGAGGATCGAGGGGTGGCTGTGGCTCAGGAGGTAGACAGGTTGCCCACTAATCAATTCAATATCCGGCTACTCCAGGGTTCATGTCGAAGTGTCATTGGGCAAGATTTGGGCAACCCCGAATTGCCCCCGAAGGCTGTTCCATTGGTGTATGAGGTGTGTGTGAATGTTAGTTTCTGTTAGGCTCAGTGTGTGAATGGGTGAACAGTGCTATGAGTGGTCGGAAGACTAGAAAGGCACTATACAAATACAGAGCATTTACATTTACATCGTTTTAGCCAAAGTACACTTCAATAGCATTCTGGTCAACTAATACCTCAGTTTAAATTGCCTGGGAGTCTACATGGAGACCAAGGGTAATCAATGTGATATTACTCCCTCACTGTTTGCTTTAGGAAAATATTAACTGGTTTAATATTATACACATTAATATTAGGAGCATGGTACCATAAATAGATTTACTTAGAGCATGGTTTGCCTTGCACTAACCAAAAATCATCACAATGTCAAACATGATTGTGTAGCAAAATTGCAGACACTGACCTAAAACAACCAATTTATATGCCATAGAGCTTATAGATGCACTACAGGCGGTGGTGTGGCCACATTTGTTTAATCAAATTTGTCATCTGAGTGACTTACACCTCATGTAGATCCAAAACAAGTTGAATGCCTATTTGTTCAAGTAATTCATGCATGAAAATAAATATGTATATGGAGGTGGGCGTGGTTTGCTTTGCATTTGGCTTGAGTAGGGAGAGGCAGGGGGAGTTGGCTCAGGTGAGCAGAGCCAGGGAGTTTCTCACAATCTTAAAAGCTGGTGTTTTTTCTGACTGTTTCAATGACCGTTCACTAATTTACTGTGTGTGGAAGATGAAAATACCCAAGTGGAAAGCGTCATTTTGACCTGAAAATAGGATGTTTTGGGGAATTGGGTGAGAAGTTGTGGATTTGTGTTTAGAGTTTTGAGAAAAAGAGGCATAATTTCAAGAACTGTGTTTAAGTAATCGAGAAAAACTGTAAATCCAACAAACATGTTGACTTATCCCATACCTACGATGACATCCACTGCCACGTGACAGTTGCGATCATAGGCCTGGCTTGCTTCTGCTTTTTCCTTTTCTCCACCTCCCTCTTTGTGCTGAAGTACCATGGGGTAGAAGTAGCTCCACTCCTCCATCAGCTTCCGGGCCGCTGGGTCACTCATCTTGTAGGCCTGACCAGTCAGAGTGCCGCTCAGGCCGTATGGACTCAGGATCACTGCGGACGAATAAAACAGATATCGCATTTCATTATACTGCACAGCAAAGTTACACACTGAGGAGGTAAATGGTAAACACAATGAGTTTGCAGAAGGTTCCCTCAACTTTGCTCCTTAATAACCTCATTTCATTTCATCATATGATTGGCAGTATTTCTGTTTAAGCCAATAATGAGTATACAATAAGAAGAGTATCTAATCTTCATAAAATCAGGAACATGACTAATTATTTGCAGTGGTGAACTGTAACTATGTACATGTAAGAGGTACTCATACATAAATATTTCCTTTCATGCTATTTTATATTCTACTCCAATACAATTTAGAAGGAAAGACTGTGGTTGATAAAAATCCGGAAAACATTTCTTTATTTTTTAAAAAAAGCTCCATTGTGACTAACTACAAGAGTAAAATTCTGCTTGTAATCGAGTATTTATTTAATGTAATGTTACTTATACTTAAGTAACGGATATGAATACGTCCTGACTAGTCCATAGCACGTTGTACAGTACATGTTTATCAGTAATGTAACTTCATGGTAGTGCATGCTTACTGAACATAATTTTTGTTTTGTTCTGTGTACATGAGCCATAGATGAAAACAATGGGCTTGTGGAATTACCTTGTACTGGTGTGATGGAGGCCTGTGCGAGGTGAATGTGGTGTTCTGTGATGTGGTATGCAGGCTGGTGCTGGGCGATCTCCACACTCGTGCACACGTTGCTCTCCCCGTGGAGGAAGAAGGAGAAGGAGCATGATAGGTGTTCACTGGGGACAGAGGACAGTAAAAGTTTAGCGAATGAGATATGGCAGAAACAGTACAGGTGTGTGGTGGTTAATATCTTGTGTGTGTGTGTGTGTGTGTGTGTGTGTGTGTGTGTGTGTGTGTGTGTATACCGTGAGCTGATCATTGAAAGATATGATCAGCTGCAGTAACAGCTCTCTTTGTCCAATTTAATTAAACGTACATTTACCTTCACAAATGTTAACATAATTAGATTGAGATTTAAATTGAATCTAAATTACATTCAATGGTGTTAAACTCGAGATTAAATAAACTCATAAATCACGTCCTTTGAAAAACAAATGTACTACATGAATATACCGGTCTCTGACAGATGATGAGTGCTTTTCTCCAAACAGCAATTTACAGAACATGCTCAGAAAGTGTCTTTATAAAAGCCTTGCTAAGCTCTACCTACATTGATCATCTTCAACATTTCCCACATGGGCTCCTTATTGCAGGTATAAATCCTCATTTGCTTATGACTGATTGTGGTGACTACATGTTTACATAAGCAGCGCTCTCTTTATTACACAGCCCAGGCATAGTTCATCATGCATTGCTCTTTTTTTAAATCACAGAGGAGTAATTGTTGAGGCCTTATTGCAATCTATATACCAGTGGGTGGGCTGGACACCATTAACAACCAAGACGGCTTCACTGATGTATATTTTTAATCTATAAAGCTCCTTCTACCTTGGTTTATATATTTCAGACTGACAATAAAGTCAGCAGGTACTGTAATCTTCCTGTGATTACCCTGCTGCCTATGCAATATGTCCTTTGCCCTGAGGGAGCTGGACCTCCATTTGAGCTGTAATGGATCATCAAATTCAATAAAATAGCCAGTTCCACAGTCACTAGTGGGCAGAGCTAAACATGGTCTTGAGGGAGAACAAATATCTTGTGGCATTGACCGTGACAGCCTCCAGATGGCGCTAAATGCACCCGAGGAGAGAAGAGACCAAATTTCTCTGCCTCATAAACATTTCCTGATGCTCCGGGAGAAAAACATACCCTCAGAACAGGTGGTTAGGACAAAGATCTGCACAATCACAGGAGGAAGAGCAGAGCTAAAGCCCATACATATGCACGCACAAGCCTGCGACAAACAAGCACACAAGCAGACTTTTCCCAGATTCAGATTTTATTTACTCTAGACAACACCTCGGGGTATGGAGTACAAACATAAAACAAAACAGCAGTACAAACAGTAAACAAGCAGAATAGATCTATGTTTTCTCATTTAAAGAGAGCCAGAACATTACTCAAAAATTTTCCTTGGTTTATCTGTCTGCAATAATAATAAACATTTAAACAATAGACGGATGGCTTATGGACTATTTTGGCAGGTGCTTCTTTCTATTTGCAACAATGCCTGTGTTTTTATATTCAAACAAAACATGATACTCATCCCCCAGGCAGTTGTCATTATATAAATTACAAAACCTATTATTCATTTCCTGACTTTCCTTCATATCTTTTGTTATTTCAGGAATTCTGTCATTAGAATCTCGAAAAATACAAATAGCCTGGGCATATCTTGTGTTGCTCTCTCACACACTTTGGTGGATGTGTCACAGTGGGGAGTTGAACCCAGGTCTCCCACACCAAAGGCATGCATCTTATCCACTGCAACACACACACACACACACACACACACACACACACACACACACACACTTCTACAACACAAGATGCTGTCAATGTTGCTGCACTCCAACCTTGTCCTCAGTGCATCATTACACCATATGAAGAGCTATATATAGCTGCATGGGGAAGCTAAGGAAAACAGCTGCAAGTCAAGAGTACCAGTGCAGCTAAACTGCCAGGCACATATGCAAAAACGGTCACAATGCCACATGTTCCGATTATCTTCTGTGTTTGCATTGATTCTTTATAAAGTAATTTACCTCTATGGATAGACACAAATAAGAACGCTTGAGACAAATAAGTTAGTATGTCTTGCTATATTTTTCATACTAACAGACTAATTGGTTGATTGACTGATATATTATATGTATTTCACTATGTTACACATTCTGTTCACAGTCCTGCACAGATTAAATAAGGCTGTGAAATGAAGCATCCATTAGAATGTATTCCCCTCTTGTGTTGATAATGCTTTTTATATTGTTATTGTGCATTTTTATGAGATGTGAGTGCACTGATCAGGGCCGATGTGTGCACAAAAACACGACTCCCTTAAGACCGCTCATAAAACCGCAGCTCCGGCCAAAGAGCAGGGAATCACTGCTGGTAATCATCTCTTCTCTCTTTGTGTCGTCGCCTCTCTATCTCTGTCTTATAATCAGACAGCGGTCTGGCAGAATTAGCGGATGGACACTTTTGATATTTCAGTGAGAATTCACTGCGTGCTGATAAAGAATTGTTCACCTTGGTCCTCTCAATTAATTCAACTGGTATATAAATGTTATTACAAAGCAAAGCCAAAAAAGGCTACCAATGAAAATGATTTAAGTCATTTAATATTGCCTCTAGACTCAGAGGGAAAGTTCAGTTGGGTAAACAATGGATAAACAACACACACAGTCAGTCTAAACAATAACTAATGTGCAACAATTATGACTAAAGATCATAGCTGCAATAAAGTGCAATTAAATGTGAAAAGCAGAATTACAAAAACTCTAGGCTGACGCAGCTGAGAGATTGATGCTCCCTGTCCTTTTACAAAGGGCATTTTTTTGCACAGTAAGCGAGTGTGTGTGGACACACTGGGCTCCTTGCATCCTCAGGGGCATTTGTGCAGTCGGCAAGCGCGCGTGTGTGTGTTTGTGTGTGTGTGTGTGTGTGTGTGTGTGTGTGTGTGTGTGTGTGTGTGTGTGTGTGTGTGTGTGTGTGTGTGTGTGTGAGAACAGTGGACAGAGATGTGAGGCAGCTGTGTGTGCTGGGCTGTATGAGTACAGGTATTAATAAATGAAGAGGAGTGATGGCTGAGACTCGCCTCAGGGCTGACAGTACTGGAGAGAGATAGAGAGGAGTCGAAAAGAAGGAGGGGAGGGGGGGCTGGTTGAAAAAAAGAAGAAGAGTGAGAGGAGGAAGAAAGGAGGAAGAGCAGAAGAGTCGAAATAAAGACAGCAATAGAAGACGATAGAGACAGAGTGAGCACTAGAGGTAGACAAATTAAGGAAATGCATGAATAAGACTGAGACGGAAAGGGAAAATAGAAGGATAGAGAGGAAAATGGGGGGCAAGGAAAAAGATACAGTAAAAAAATGAAGAGTGAGAGCAAAACGAGTGCGAGAGAAAGGAGGAGGTGAATAATTCAGTGCCACGCACTGCAATTGCTGCACACATATCGATGAGATCAGAGTTTTAATGGGTGGCTACTGAGCACAATTTTATGGTGAAATCAATCAGTGAATACAGAGCGTGTGTGTGTGTGTGTGTGTGTGTGTGTGTGTGTGTGTGTGTGTGTGTGTGTGTCTATTTCATTTGGCTTCATATATACAGTATGTGTCTTATATGACAGCATCATTCAGTTCAATTTAGCTGTGTGCATCATGTATATACTGTATGCATGTGTACACTGAATACGCACATGTAGAAGGACACACAAATGCAGAACCATCAACCGGCAGTCATCATAACAACATGTGATGGATGTTTGAATGCCACTGGCAAAAAGGGTAAAGCGACGGTGTTGGGTTCACGTGACAACATGTGTCTTTTCACCCCATCACAACAATACCAGCCAGCAGGGGTGCTGGTTAACAACCACGTGCAAGACACACAAAGCTTCTACTTCCACTGTTAGAGGCATTTAAAGCCCACGATGTGATAACTGTATTAGATATCATTAACTACAGTCATATGCACTAAGCAGGCATGATAACATTTTCTAAGATTCTCTCAAATCTGGGGGATTAATCTCCTTAATCTGTACCTTAAATTCAAGTCTGCCACCACAGCAGCACTATTATGAGTTTTCTTCATCGGTCTCGCTGACTAACTCTTACTACAGATCTGAACAAATCTCTTAGAAACACAAGGGTTTAGACAGTGCTCTGGTGTATACGGACCGATGTAGAGGATGTTTACCCTCTTGTATACTCTTGTGAGCAGCATGTATACATATGCTGTAGAAGTCTTTCCACTGCACAATACGTTTAATTCCATCTAAACAAATCCTACCAAACCTGCACAATACACCCAGGGTTCTGAAGGTGTGTGCATATGTTCCTGCACGCACACATGACACACCAGTATTAACACAAGCATAAGGGGGATGTAGTCAGCTTGATGTATTATTCATTGGCCACAAGTGGGTAGCTTTAGCCAGTGTTGCTATCACAATGTTTGCGCTCAAACATGCTCCAACGATGTATATGGATTCATAATGAAAAGGTGCCATGGTCAGGGACACACTTATTGCCCTTTCTAGGAGCATAAGAAGTGCAGAAATAATGTCTATTGCAACTGAAAATTAAAATTAGATGTATTGTTAGTCCTGAAAGATAGCAGATAATAACTGTGAATACTTTGTCAGTGGGTTACTCCCACACAACTGCTGCCATGTGGAAAAGTATAAGTTGCTAACCTCAGTAAGAACATCAGTGTGAGGTACCACAGGCTTTTACCCTCATATCTGTGGTCATTAAAAAACAGTAAAGGGATCTGTTGGTAGGCTGTTGCTGTGATGTATCACCGTCCTCTCTATTGATCTGTGTTTTTTTTCCCTCTACCTCCTCTCGCACTCTCATTGGTTTTACCTGGTAATATTAAAAATCTGGGAGAATAGCTCATTAAGTGTTCTTTTCTTTCTGTCTCTAGGGAGGCCCACGTTTCAAAGGAGAAAATACAAATATTTCAGTAATCCAAATATTTAAGAAGGGTACTTATGAATGAAGGGATGGCACTTTTATATCAAAAGCACAAAAAATACTTTTTAATAACACAAACATGACACAGAATCAGATATGGTCTCATTCCCCAGTGGTGCATTAATATTTTTAGGGCCCACAGTGCATGTAGTCAATCAATGAGCCACTGCATAGACCAAAGCTGCTGTTTTTAAATACAGTAGATTTTCCAGTGACTTCTCTATAAAAGCCTATTTACAGCTGATAGACTGAAGCACGCACAATTATAGTAATTGTCAAATTCATCACTGACTACAAAAGTGGTCAAATTTAGCCATCTCCATCTGTCTGCCAGTCAGTCCACAAGTTTCCATCTATCAATCAGTCACTCATGGAGGCATTTTCCTTGTCAGTCATCTTTGTAACTAGTCAAATAAACAGCTTGGCCCTAAGTCAACCAGTGAGAAAATCCACAGACCACACACCACATCTGGGATCTTGCAAAATCCACCCATCAATTATTTTAAATATCATGGTCAATAATTATTTTAATTATGAAAATTTAAAATAACAACAAACTTTTAACTATCATCAGATCCCTAAAAAAGTATTTATTTCAGTCTTTTTTTAATCTTTTTATATCCACCAAACTATCAATTATGCATCAGAATCCTGTTGCGCACAACATAACACGTTGTTATGAATGAAGATAAAGAACAAAGGCTAAAAACATCTGACTTTCTTTCTCTCACTTATTGTAACTGGGACTTCAAATTTTTTAAGCCCCTGAAAGCACTGAAGGAAAGATTTAACCACACCAATATGAGCAAAAGTAGGTCAGTTGGCAAATTTATTTATTATATATCTGTCATTTTTATGATTATGATTGAACTGAATATTTTTTCACATTCGACTTTGCAGTTTGTGCTTCATTCCTCCTCTGTTGCACGTATCCTTTTACCATGATATTTGAATAATCCAAACAAAGAAAAATAAACAATCTTGGCATGAGTAAATGTATAGGGCAGGTCTAAAAGAAGATGCACGCCCAGTACTTTGAGTGTTGATAAAATGTGGAGGATAGAGGAACAAGGGTTAGAGAAAAGAGGAAATGTTTTGGGGTTTTTTTTTTTGGGGGGGGGGGGGTTATTTCTGGAGATTGTATGACCTTGTGATGTGGCCTAACACCAAATGTTTGTTGCCAAGGTGAGAGCAAATATCTCAATGTCACTTGTCCCTGAAGGGAGGGGAGGGGAGGAGAGGAGAGGAGGAGACTACAATATATATTTTTAAAAAGCTGTTCTATCCCGTCAGGTAAGGATTTATTTTCTTTTTAAGTAGTTTAAACAGTCAGTGCAACTTGTTTCTGTTTCATGGTCAACTAGCAGAGGATGGCTCTGTTACACTGTAAAAGATCATAAAATAATTATTTATGTATGAGTATTTAGCCATTACAGCGAATGCAAGCACCTAGATTAACAAATACACTGGGTACTGTACTCGGCGTGCATAGAATTGACTGAACTAATGAGAGAGACAGCCTCTAATACATCCATTCAGCCATCTATAGTAATGATTAATTTACGACCCCCCACCTTCTCTGATCCCCACCTCCCCACCACACACACTGAGCCTCATCACTGCTCTTCCTCTCTCTCTCTCTCTCCCTCTTTCTCTGTATCCCTGTAACACTCTTTCTCTCTCTTTCCCCTCAGCGTCTGATGCAATCCGTTACCAATCCAGAGTGCTTTCCTCCCATTCAGACACAAAGAGAGCAGGAGTGTTGTGCTGAGAGAGGAGTGGGGGAGGAGGGTGGTTTTGCATGTGTCCTGGATGTGCCAATCCTCGCCGTGCCCCGGGGACACATACGAGATAAACACCAGATAAGCTTGACAAAGGCAGCAGCACCAAGGCACAGGAGTTGGCACGGGTAAAGAGGCATAGCATGGATATTAGCACTGAAGCGCCCCCTGTCGGGGATAAAATGGCACAGTGTGGGAGTAAGGAAGAGACAAAGGAGCTGGTTACAGCTGAGGCAGGAGGTCAGTGAATGCCTAACTGAGCAATGTTCCCTCATGGCATGAAAACAGTGATGGCAAGGGATCTGCAGGGGTTCTTATGGCTCACACGGTCAAGTGTGTGGCAACACTGCTATTCTGGGAACAAGGGGTGGTGTGTGTGGGCATTTAGGACAGTGCATGTTTGCATGTGTGCTGGAAGGAAGCAGTGGAGACAACAGCCGCAGAGTGCAGGCATGACAAAGTACAGTATGACTAGTTCAGACAGCTACATAAGATTTGTATTTGTTTCTGTCTACGTGTTCAAGAATGTTCTGCTTTCTCTCTCTCAGTCTGTCCTTCCAGGATGTTCAATAATTCACAGACAGAACAAGTAAGGATTAGCTCAGCATGCGGCGTCCCAGCTGACAACGTATTCTTTCAAAATTAAGAGGAATTACATGATGTGCAAAAGAGACACACACGTAAATCTCTGCACTCACTCAAACACTGAGCTTAATTTCAGAGCGTCTAACTCAACATATGTTTGTATGCATACAGTATGAAGGACCCACTGTCCTCACACCTTCCTACCTCCCACACAAAAGTTATCTTAGCTGATATTCTGAGTGACGTTTCTCTGCTTCTCTCCCGTTTGGAAGATCTTGTATTGTTGGTTGTATTTGGTCGGGATATATATTTTTCCATTTTCTCTTATCTTTTCTCTTCAAAGCAAAGTATTAGCCTTTTCAAAGAGATAATTAATGAGCAACTTTCACTTGTCCTACAGGATAATGCATCCAAATGTCACTATGGTAATTAGAGTCTGGGGTCACCTTGTACAGCCAGCGAAGGTGTGAGATACAATGTGAGAAGTTTGGTGTACATGCAGAGTATAAAGTGTAGTGTTTAAAGGGCACAAACGTCATAACCATGTATACGCTCACATTTACAAAAGCTAGGGCTACCACGAGCCACCAGAACAGCTTTAATGCTCTATGTGAAAGATTCACCAACACCTTTATTTCAAAAGATGCCGCCTTATTTGTTCTTCTGATGATGGTGCTGAAGAGCACCATGCTACACTTCATTTAAAAATCTCCCATATTGAAACTTGGTTTGGGATCTGATGGCTGTGAAAACTTCAGATTCACATCCAGTATTATTCAAAACACTATACGAACGCAACACAAGTGACACACACACACTTTCACACATACACTTTCTTGAGGTGCTGCTCTGAACAGCCAAAACTGAGTTTGCTACAGCATATCACAGCAGACTGCACTTGTGTCAGCAACTTTCTACAGCGAGAGTTTCCTGTGCGTCTCTTAATTTGCACCACATTTCAATGACAATGAAATTTACAGTTCTCCACTTCAAACACCACAAAGTAAATGTAAACAGACGGATGGTTTTTGTGTTTGCTGGATCAAAGCAAACCAACAGATTTCTAGAATGAGCCATTTGGAGTGGTTACCTAGGAGTTATTTACTTGAATACTTAGCATTTGAGCATGGTTATGTTAGGGAGAAATGTTGCATCCTCACCAGCATGAGGAGCTGTAGTGGGCAGAGCTGTGAGAGGGAACTATAATGGCTAAAGCAACAAGTTGAGCTACTGTCATCACACCCAGTCTGTCTTCCACATTGCCCACACAGTTACGCAGCATGAAATTGACACACACACACACACACACACACACAAACACACACACGCGCGCGGATTCACCCCTCCTAACCCAGCGAGCGAGAGAGAGAGAGTGAGCTGCGAGAGCTTGACTCAGCTCGGCTCTCACCTCTCACCACCGTCCTGGTTTTTAATAGTCTCACACCACGAGCCAGCCGCTGGAACATCTAGGAGCAGAGACTCGACAAATACTGAATCACATGAAAGCCATTCACACTGCCTAGCTGTGTCACACTTTGACGCGCACGCACACACATTGTCACACATATCTCAGTGAGCCGTGTGTGTGTGTGTGTGTGTTCGAAGTTGTACTTACCTGTTGCCCAAAGACTTTTCTTCCAGTTCATGTGGTTTGAAAAACCACTTCCCGATCCTCACAAATCCTTTATCCATCAAACATCTGCAGCAGTAAAGAGAAAGAAGAAGAAAGAGAAGCCACAGGAGGAGAGAAAGAAAGGTATTCATTAGACAAGGAAAAAGAGAGTGAGGAAATAGCTAAATAGCTCTGTCTTCTGTCTCATTATGTACAAGACAATGATCCATTAAGAGAGGTTTTGATTTAATTCAATGATGTTGTACAGGATTTCATTACATTGCAAACTTATTCTCAATGACAGCTTCAATAATATCAATTTCTTTATATCACTTTAATGTATTTTTATATTTAGTTGACCTTGCATAAGTTAAATCGCTTTGATCTGGAGCAAAAACAAGCCACAAGACCTGCATAACAGAATACTGACTTTAAGTTGGCTGCATTGTCTATTTGAATTGTTTTATAAAGAGTGTTTCAGCTATCTGAGTGAAGGCTGACATATGGCGTGAAGTGCACAGGAAAAGGAAAGGTACTTCTTTCTAATCTACTTCCCTCAAAGTGGTGTGCACTTTTGACACACAGCTTTCCAAAACCCTTTACTGATCACATCAAACCGTTCAGTCATCATGCTCCCTATTTGGCTATCCCACCATCTGCGCACTTCTTCACCTCATTTCAGCCTGCTTTCACAGACAAAACTCAGCACTCTCAGAACTTTGACTGGTCTCTGTGAGCAGATGCCAGTGAATTCCCCACTGGATTCTCTGACCCGGGTCAAGGAGTTACAAAATTATTTTATGGACTCATCTCGACCCGCCAGGCTGAGCTATCCAAAGCTTTCAGCCTCCAAGCTCTACCATCTTTGGTGCATTCTCATCAACATGTTTTCTTATCTGACCACTGCTGCTCATTGCACATGAACTCACTCTCAATCTTGATCACTTTACATGAACAAATAAACTGTATAATGTGGATTGATCATACCCAAAAGACTTGATAAGGTCAGTATTGGCCCAGATACCAATTCGGCGTATCAGATCAGTGCATCCCTAAGGCAAGGATTATACTTTCCGTGTCAGCAATTACGTGAGGGTCCACGTGCCAGAAAAATTGGCATCAAAGGGGATACATGTAGGGTCCGCGTGCCTCCCATTTTTTTGTGACTAGCGCTT
>NC_060162.1:13719257-13723880 GCF_021292245.1 Micropterus dolomieu | reverse complement strand
CGCGCGGATTCACCCCTCCTAACCCAGCGAGCGAGAGAGAGAGAGTGAGCTGCGAGAGCTTGACTCAGCTCGGCTCTCACCTCTCACCACCGTCCTGGTTTTTAATAGTCTCACACCACGAGCCAGCCGCTGGAACATCTAGGAGCAGAGACTCGACAAATACTGAATCACATGAAAGCCATTCACACTGCCTAGCTGTGTCACACTTTGACGCGCACGCACACACATTGTCACACATATCTCAGTGAGCCGTGTGTGTGTGTGTGTGTGTTCGAAGTTGTACTTACCTGTTGCCCAAAGACTTTTCTTCCAGTTCATGTGGTTTGAAAAACCACTTCCCGATCCTCACAAATCCTTTATCCATCAAACATCTGCAGCAGTAAAGAGAAAGAAGAAGAAAGAGAAGCCACAGGAGGAGAGAAAGAAAGGTATTCATTAGACAAGGAAAAAGAGAGTGAGGAAATAGCTAAATAGCTCTGTCTTCTGTCTCATTATGTACAAGACAATGATCCATTAAGAGAGGTTTTGATTTAATTCAATGATGTTGTACAGGATTTCATTACATTGCAAACTTATTCTCAATGACAGCTTCAATAATATCAATTTCTTTATATCACTTTAATGTATTTTTATATTTAGTTGACCTTGCATAAGTTAAATCGCTTTGATCTGGAGCAAAAACAAGCCACAAGACCTGCATAACAGAATACTGACTTTAAGTTGGCTGCATTGTCTATTTGAATTGTTTTATAAAGAGTGTTTCAGCTATCTGAGTGAAGGCTGACATATGGCGTGAAGTGCACAGGAAAAGGAAAGGTACTTCTTTCTAATCTACTTCCCTCAAAGTGGTGTGCACTTTTGACACACAGCTTTCCAAAACCCTTTACTGATCACATCAAACCGTTCAGTCATCATGCTCCCTATTTGGCTATCCCACCATCTGCGCACTTCTTCACCTCATTTCAGCCTGCTTTCACAGACAAAACTCAGCACTCTCAGAACTTTGACTGGTCTCTGTGAGCAGATGCCAGTGAATTCCCCACTGGATTCTCTGACCCGGGTCAAGGAGTTACAAAATTATTTTATGGACTCATCTCGACCCGCCAGGCTGAGCTATCCAAAGCTTTCAGCCTCCAAGCTCTACCATCTTTGGTGCATTCTCATCAACATGTTTTCTTATCTGACCACTGCTGCTCATTGCACATGAACTCACTCTCAATCTTGATCACTTTACATGAACAAATAAACTGTATAATGTGGATTGATCATACCCAAAAGACTTGATAAGGTCAGTATTGGCCCAGATACCAATTCGGCGTATCAGATCAGTGCATCCCTAAGGCAAGGATTATACTTTCCGTGTCAGCAATTACGTGAGGGTCCACGTGCCAGAAAAATTGGCATCAAAGGGGATACATGTAGGGTCCGCGTGCCTCCCATTTTTTTGTGACTAGCGCTTAATATATATATATATATATATATTAGGGCTGTCAGCATTAACGTATTCGCGATGAGATTAAGGACTGATCATAACGTGTTAATCACGTTAATCGCGTGTGTCAAATATTCTTATTTTACACAGTCACTGGTGCTGTTACCAAAGAATCTGGCACGGATGGAGGGATCCATGTAGGCCCAAAATGACTTCAAACCCGTGACACCCCGTCGCACATGAGAGATGTAACCGTATTGCTTGGATTATAAACTCTCAGTGAATCTAAAACAACTATTCCGCCATCAGTGACACTGCGTTGGTGTTTTGTAGGTGAGCTTTGTATGTGGGCTGACTAAACAGTGACGATCCAAGTCAGACAGTGCAGCTATGCAGCTACCAGAATTACGGTGTTTCTGCTATTGCTCTACGTCATGCGCAGTAGACACTGGTGCCAACAGGAAGCAGCCCTGTAGAAGTATTTTATTGGTCCAAAACTGGCTTCACTGCTCTCCATTCAAACCAGCGGGGTGGCTGCGTCCAGCAATATACTGTCTATGAGATGAACAACAACACAGTCCCAGACGGCTCAGTTGACAAGTCAAAAGCAGTATGCACCTTGCGTGAAATGGAATTAAAATATCATCAAAGCACTTCAAGCTTAAGCTAACGTTACCATCAACGAGGGAAGCATACAGCTAGTAAAGCTAATCAGTTTGATACTACCGGACTGAGGCAAAGCACTATTTTGGAGAGTGCAAGTTATATACATTGTCGTTGCGGGGGACAATTGTTGCACGCAAACATAGCCTGTATGAAACGGAGAAAGCAGTCAAACTGAAACTCCTACTTAAAGCAAGTGCTGTCTCATTGGTTTTAACTGAATTCAAAAATAATGTAGCAATGGAGTATTTTGTTTGTTATGCACATTATAATAATGTGTGTACATTTTGTACATGTACTTTTGCTGTATAATTTTTGTAAGCAAGCTTAAGGAAGACTATATTTCATTTACATTGATTGTTTTAGCTCAGTCTCGTTGCACATCTTTTGATTTGAAATAATTAAATAAATCTTAAAGTCAAGTTCAAAAAATAACTTTCATAGCATTAATTTGATTTCCAATCAAGATACACTTGCAAGAATTGTTATCATTAATACAGACTTAAAACAGTTAAGATATATAATAATAATAATAATAATGTGATAAAATATGCAATTAATTGCGATTAACTATTGAAATTCAGCGATTAAGAAAAAATGTATCTGGAGCTCTCATGCCCATTACAACCCTAAATTAGTCTGTCATACAAATTCAGCAACGTCCCACAAAATCTTCAGTTTGTACAGAAAGTTTTACTAATTGTAATTCTTGTAATTATAAACATTTATCTTTCGCGAGGGGTATTTTTTCTATGCTTGTTTTATTGAAATATTCATAACTGTCGTATCTGTAATTGTTTGATTAAGACTTGGTTAATTCAGATTTAATTCTGAATAATGATAATAATAACAGTCAGTGATAGAGGTCAATTTCACCTGTACTATGTGAAAGAGAACGTGGAAGTGATCCCTCCTGTGTTGAAATAGTGAGTTATAAAAGGAGTTAGCTTCAAGGTAATAGGAAGGTTAATTCAGCCTGCCCCCTATGATGATCACTGATGCTTAACTTAATAGAGAGCAAATATGTGCTGCTTCATTTAACAGATGGCTCTGACTCAGAAAGGACAGCTCTGGGTACTTGAGCAAGTGATTCAGCACTCAGATTATAATTTCATTAAGGAGAAGCTGCTGGAACAAAACTAAAACTGTCCATCAATACAACATTAAGTTCCTTTGTTTGGTGATATATGTAAATAATTCAAAATTTATACAGGTCATTTCAATAACAGATGATGCTAAATGTTAAAGATGTATGTTTACAATGACTTACAAAAAAATAAATGTGCTAAATACATCAGATTTTTTATTCTTAATATTAGTATGTGGGTGCATTTTATCTGGAGTCTGTTTTGTCCAGTAAAAAAAAGAGATCAACTTTAGTTATCTATCAAGAAAACTCTCTTCCCAAACACAACGCTCATGCTCTCTAAGTGCACCAAAAAATACACCCAACTTTCAGCTATTGTAATATTATTAAATTAACAAATAAATTTTTCTATGAATTTTAAAAAATACCTTACTTTAACTCCCTTTTTAGCATTTATAAGCACAATACAAACACAATAACGGTATATAAACATTTAATAAATCTTTTATAAACACCCCAGTCCTACGCAAAAGATGAAGCAAGTTTTAAATGTTTAAAAATGTGTAGTATTTGTCAACAATTATAACTATGTACATAAAATGTTTCATATATTATTACAGTTGTGTACACTAATTCATAATCTGTTTATACATCAGCCTCCAATTATTTTGACAAGTTTCTGACAATTTAATAAACACCATTTATTATATGTTTAAATATGCTGCTCATAAATGCTAACTGGGGTAAAGTAAAGTGTAAAACTTAAACTGAAAACAAAGAAAATTAATTGTTTATTTTATTTTCACTTTGTGTTTTTCTGTGCAAAAGCTCATAACATTTATATTATTGCAAGTGATATACTTCATAAATTGCGTGTTACATTTTAATATGGTTTCAAATTCTATGTATAACATTCAGCAGCCCTCAGTGTGCAGCTAATGAAGTGCTTCTGGGTAATGCCGATGGTTTTACCTCTCCAGCAGGTTGTGTATGGCCTTGAACAGGAGGGTCCTGCATTCGTAGGACAGCCCACCGCACTCCCAAAGCCCCTCCTCAGCCACTGAAAGAAAATGAGAAAATTTTCATCAAATTAGCAATATTTTATTTTCTTAGTAATAAAAAACAGCAATATTACAGATATTTTCTGTGACAGCAAAACATCTGCACACACCAGCTTGTGGATAATAAACACCACATTATTTTAACTACATGCATTTATAGCTCACTCTGTCAAAACATGCTGCATGTGCTGTTGAGAAAACCTGCACATCATATCAGAAATTACACTGAAGATGAAAGTGTGTGTGTGTGTGTGTGTGTGTGTGTGTGTGTGTGTGTGTGTGTGTGTGTGTGCACGTGTGTGTGCTTGGCTGTACAGCTGTCAGGTTGGCTGCAGCGACAGCCCAGTCAAACCCCATGCAGTTGTCAACCCCAGTTAGCT
>NC_060162.1:13712832-13719237 GCF_021292245.1 Micropterus dolomieu | reverse complement strand
TGTGCTGTTGAGAAAACCTGCACATCATATCAGAAATTACACTGAAGATGAAATTGTGTGTGTGTGTGTGTGTGTGTGTGTGTGTGTGTGTGTGTGTGTGTGTGTGTGTGTGTGTGTGTGTGTGTGTGTGTGTGTGTGTGCGCACAAAAGGTGCTTGGCTGTACAGCTGTCAGGTTGGCTGCAGCGACAGCCCAGTCAAACCCCATGCAGTTGTCAACCCCAGTTAGCTGGAGAGTGAGAGTGTGCCTGTGCAGGCTGACACACATGCTTGTGTGCTCAGGTTTGTACATGCACACAGAGTTTAACGCAACCCATATTTTTTCTCCAGTAAAAATTTAAGAGGCCGAAGACAAAGGTGGTCAAATCAGTTATACTTTGGCCGAGCCTCTGACATGTTAGCAGCCAGTCCACACGTGTCAAATGCAACCCTTTAGCACCAACCCCCATTGCAGTCCTCCCAAAAAGAACACATGCACAAAGATGCACGCGAACAGGAGCCAGTTAACAGTGCTTCTCTTTGTTCTTTGCCATATACCTGCAGGGCTCCTGGCTTGTGGGTGGATGTTGTGTTTGCTTATAGGGTGGTGGCAAACAAACCAAGCATCACAGAAATACATAAGAAAAGAGGAATGAGAGACAGAGGCAGATCGCCTGGGGGATGGGTGGCATAAACCCCGGTTTTGTCTTTCCTCCTCTTTCTCCTCTTCTATCTCTCCCCTGATTTTTTTTCCCCCCTTTCTCCTTCTCTGTTGCTTTGTTGATATTTCCCTCCTGATTTCTTCTTCTTCTTCATACCAGAGTGAATGAAATTTCCTTACTCGCCAGAATTATCCCGTAACCATGGAAACGCTGGCAGTGAGAACATAGCGCCCTGGCATTCAATTTCAACACTGGTCCCTCCCGCCCCTCACCCTCCTCCTTCTCCTCCTTCCTCTGTTCTATTGCTTCGAACACCCCTCCACTACCTCACCCCTTCCTTGTCTCCCCCCACCCCCACCCCTCATTTACTCCTGCTTCAGGGCTCAGACAGGAAGCTCACTCTAGCCAGCTCCTCTACAGAGGAAAGAGATAGAGCGAGCACCACGAGCAGAATGCCAAGTCTCCAGCAAATCCTGCTCATTAGTCTCACTGTCTCTATATCTCCCTCTCTCCCCCGCTCTTAAAAATCCGCCAACTTTTTTTCTTCCCCCACTCTGCCAATCCTACATAACCCATCTTCATTTACTCTCGTCATGACCAGCTCCACCGCATCCTCTTGACCCCTATTACTCCAAAACGGTGTCACCGACTCCTCAACCTCGCATCCTCCCAACACTCCCACCCAAAAGTCGACAAAACTGAACCGCACACCCCAGAGAAATGGACTTAAAGGAAACTTTTCCACATTTGCTGCCCTAACTCCTGCATGTGCTTTTTGGAGCTCTTAAAAGAGCAGGTACATTGTGTTTTGCAAATCTCAAAAGTGGTAGCAACACAAACTTAGATTCTTGGAAAACACGCAATCCATATTAGACGCTCCTGTTTATATTGTAGCTGTCAGAGCCAGCTACAATATAAGCCAGCTACAATATAAGAGCCAGCTCACTGCACCATGTCAACTCAAGGTGTGACAAATCACTCTTGCAACCAAACAAGGTCAGGCATCCACAGAAGCGTGCATACACAATCCCACACCAACACTGTAAATATAGAAAACGGAGTGTGTAATAAAACAGTGATCTCATTAATGCAGTTATACCCCATAACGACGTGTGAGGCGTACACTTGGAGGAAACAACATGAAACTGTCATTTCACCAACAGTCAATCAGTAACCACCATGTTTTGAGTTTTTACTGCCTGTTAATCAGAGGAAGAACACAGATGGCCCAAGAGAGAAGTGCGCTGTAGACACTAAATGTACAGCTAAGTGCAATAGGGCTTTAAAGCATCATGATTCATCATTCACCGCAGCCTGAGCTACAGGGAACTACATCATGCCTGAAAGATCTTAAAGGAGCTGGATGCAATCAACCTCAATTAGATTAAACTGAAAGCTCATCAATTATGTTTGTTTTTTACTGATTTTAACTGATAAATAGCCAGCTTCTTTTAAAGAAGCAGATCTGTTTTAAAAAAGGATTTTCACTCAGAGCCAAAAGTGATGTTTGTTTCCAAAAACAGAAGGTAAAGGAAAAAGGCTCCTGTAAAGTAAGCAAAAATATTTATTTTTAACAGTTAAGCAACAGTCTGTGCTGCAAATGTTTTCACAATTTCACCCTGATTTTTGTATTATTGATTTTAAATCCAAATTTCACCAGAATAAACACTACTAAATTTACTGAATTTTTCAAATTATGAACCCTTATTTAACTGGTAAAATTTATAATATGCACCAATTTGATGTTTTTATTGTGTGGAGAGATCCTAAAAGAAAGTGCCTGGGGGTTAATGTGTCAAAATATATTTGTTGTAGTTTATTCCAAATGTACAGATATGCATGATCACAGCATGCACATACACAAGCACAAGGTTTGCCTCAGAACTATGAACATATCAGGGTGAAAAGTTGTCAGAACCATTATGAACGTGCGTGTTGCATCTTCATGCATGCACTGTGTGCAAGAACTGGTTCCCAAAGTGCCTTAGTGCCACATGCAAGCTTTGGGCCTGGCTTTGCATGTGTGTACAGTGAGGTAACGTCTTCACAAATGTGTGTTTATTTCACACAACCTTCCTTCCCCCATCCCCGTGCCTCGATGCACTTAACTGCCGCGCCACCCCAAACACAAACAAGCAGTGATGGAACTGGGTCGCCACTACCACTCTCTATATTTCCACCTCTCTTTCTCTCTCTCTCTCATCCACTGTATCTAACCCTGTCTTTCCATCTCTATCTGTTCGTTCCTCTCTCTTTTCCCAGTGTGTTCAACACCCTCTCTCTCATTTTTTACATCCATCTTTTAACTCTCTTCCCTCTACCTGTCTTTCGCATCCCCCAACTGTGTTGGTCTCACACCACTAGGGGGAGTGACCACTCACCACTACAATACTGTGCTAACAAACACAAAGATGGTATTGATCTGAGAGGGAAAGAAGGCAGGAGTTGAGGTGCGACAGCACTCTGTCTCGCACACGATGACCCATCTCTCTCTCTCTCTCTCTCTCTCTCTCTCTCTCTCTCTCTCTCTCTCTCTCTCTCTCTCTCTCTCTCTCTCTCCCTCTCCCTCTCCCTCTCCCTCTCCCTCTCCCCAGTGGTGTCTCTGCAGTGTGCAGGCTATGTGCTATCACTGGGAAATGTGTGTGTATGTAACATTGTGTGAATGTGTGTGTGATCTCACACAAACCCCACTGCCACTTTACTAATTAGCTGCCCTGCTGCATGTCTGAGCAGAGGCTGGTCTCTGTTTGCTGTGTGTGTGTGTGTGTGTGTGTGTGTGTGTGTGTGTGTGTGTGTGTGTGTGTGTGTGTGTGTGTGTAGTGCCTGTGGTGCTTGTGCATGGCAACATGCCTTTGTATGTTTATGTGCTTTTACAAATAAAAGAGAAAGAGAGATTACAAGGATGCACAGATGGACAGAAAGGGAAACAAAGAGGAAGATGAACACAAAGGGAAATAGGGATAAGGATGACAATAATAAAAATAATAATAATAATAATAATAATAATATTGATATGTCTTCCAAGTGGATGTATTCACAAATGAGTTGACTAAACTTTGATAAGAGATTACAGGAGACAAATGGAGCACCTAAGCTTTGTGAAGTGGGCAATATAAGCACAAAGAAATATTGCATTCATATTGAACTCATATTTGTTCATGCGAGGTCTTTTCAGTGGCTTGCTAATTCAAAAATCCTCTATGCATGCACTTGAGCATGCTCGTGTATGAACACTCAACAAAGACAAACATACACAACCAGGTTTATAATGTGATGTAAGTTGCTGTGACAGAAGTTGTACACACACGTCTGTAAATGTATTAGTGTATGTATTAGTGTCCTGTAAAGCAGGGGTTCACTCCCTCCACTGTCATTACTTGATAATTCAGATTTTTAGCACCTCTTGACTCAGTTGCATTCTTCACATAAAGGGGAAATTCCCACAAAGGACAAGTATTTGTGTGAGATAAGCAAAACAGCAAACTTCTAACAGGGCCAATTTCCCATTTAACTCACATGGACATCAGACGGAGAAAAAAAAATGGTAGTGTGCAGGGAGACACAAGAAGCCCAGAGGGGAACAGGTATTGCCTTTACCTATATAGTAATAGCAGTTCACTGTCTTTGTGCTGGCTGGTAATATTGTAATAATATGCTGCATTACTCTGGAACTGAGCCTGAGTTAATGCAGCTTGGCCAGCTGAGTTCCACAGCCCCCTCCCTCGACAAAACAGAAAATGGATATATCCTAAATGTATTCGTGTAAAGAAAGGGAATAAAAACACATTGACAGTACGGCCCATCTTCCAGACGATGTTAGGAGAACGTTTATAAGGAACTTATTATTCAGGAACTTCAATTCTACTTGACAAATCTGCTTCCAATTTGGGTTCTTTGGCCGTTCTAGTTTGAGGTGTGACAGGCAAACATTAGCATGTTGAATCTTTACAGTTCCTGCAGATCACAAACTTCTAGGTTCATCAGTTCCTGAAATTTTGTGTAAAAATGGCCTCATTTTTGTCCAGATGAAACTTTCATGAAAACTCAGGGAGGAAGATATTGTAAGAGAGTTCCTTTCATTCACAATTTTGACTAGTCATTTGTTTTGTCAATGTGCATTCTGCACACTACTATGCTGCTGCTGCTCTGATGTGTCTGAAGAGGTTCCAATTTTACACTTTCTCGCTCTACTCAACCAACACCAGCATCTACTCTGTGGTGATCTCCTATCTTCAGAGATACCAGTCTTTTTCTGTTGCTATCCTAATAGAAATTCTACTTATAAAACTCCTAAAATCAAACTGGATTGGTATCAAGTATTAATAAAGTCTTAAGACACATATTTCCAGTGTTACAGGGCTCCAAACTGCAACCATTTTTGTGTTTTGTTTTGTTATTAAAAATCATCATCGTCTGTAAAACACCAGGGGGGAGCAAGAATTGGTGTGTGAGTGTGGCCTTTCCCTTGTGTCAATTGTTTACAACTTCAATAAGAGGATCAAGTGGAACTATCCTTCTGGTCAACAAAAAAAAACTATGAGAGTGAATTGCAGGACAATGATAATCTAGTCTCTTAGTCAAGGTTTTGTTACAACTCTGGACTAACGCAACATTGACTATTGAATTTAAAATGAATTAACTGACTGGGCTAATTACCTGGCAGCAAAACCAAAGCTATATTTTATTATTTACTACATGTTAAATTTTCTACAATTTCTTATTTATGTTAATGTTAATATTCACTTATCTTAATATTCTATAGAAAATATTCTATTCAATAAATATTGTTTGTTTATACCTCATTCCGTTCTGTATAGCAGAATTTAGCTTAGGGCCCCAGGGAGTTGCATTTCAGTTTAAGCAGTGCTCCTAAATTTTGTGCCGGTGCTCCTAAAATTCTGAGTAGGGAGCACCAGTGCTGATAGAGGAAAAAGTTATTCTGGAGCCCTGTGTTATGACAAAATGTGCTCCACTAAGCTGTGACGTAGACAGATCATTATCAGAACAGTTGTCACTGTGTCTACTAATGGGCCATTCAGTTAATAGACTGAAATGCGGAAAAACTCCTTAAAGCATCACCTTCTAAACCCATGCTGATACAACTGAACATTCTTGGTTTGAGGGCAAAACAGGGAGAGCACCCTAACCTATATTCAGTTATATCATACCATTGTTAAGTAATAAATGGATTAATCTCAACTTCCATTGTTGATTAAATCCAAACTGTAATAGCTATGCTTATTATCTTTGGGGTGAAGCAAGGCCATATTGCTTAATAATTTCTACCATAACTGAATATGAATACTTTAGCATCTGTCTTGAAAAATAACATTGTTTGCCATCAGATATACATTTCCATGGATCTTATTACAGTCTCCAGCCATTAGCCACAGTAATTCTTTTTAAACGATTACAAGATCAAACTGGTTTTTACGTATAGCTATCCCATTTGTTCAACAATTCCTTTTTAGCATCAATTTGAAATAGTATGACCGTCTTATGTAACAGTAGTGTGTTTTGAGCAGTAACAACATCTTTGCTTAAGCCCACTCTTTCTGTAGATGTGTAAATCAGTGAAATCAGCAGCTGTGGAGGTAAAAAGTTAACCTGCAAACCAGTTTGTTTTAATGCTAAATGTTTGAGACCCACAGCACTATAGGCCAAGTGGGTCTCTTATTATTGTTTTGTTTGTTTTCATGACCAAGTGGTAGCATAAGGACATGTGCCTTTTATCCAGTGGTATGTAAATCCTGTGTATTTGTACAA
>NC_060162.1:13686482-13710232 GCF_021292245.1 Micropterus dolomieu | reverse complement strand
GTGTGTGTGTGTGTGTGTGTGTGTGTGTGTGTGTGTGTGTGTGTGTGTGTGTGTGTGTATATATATATATATATATATATATATATATATATATATATGTGTATAGATAGATAGATACTCTACATTTGTCAGCTTGCTGAGAATTTTTCATTTATTTTTAATTCAGTAAAGAGAAATAACACAGAAGTGTCTTCATTTAGTTAGCATCTCACCAGTCAGCCCAATGCTGATTTGGAGTGATAGTGTGTGTAATTCCAGCGCCTGTCATTACTGTAACAGCATGTTGACAGAGTAATTTATAATTTACAGGATATTTACTGTATTAAAGCGGAGTCAATGGTGTAATTAGGCTGACTAGAGAGGATCTAGCTGGGGCCATTATGCCAACATCACGAACAAAATGAGATTACTCTCTAATATAACCCACTACAAAACGGCATGTGTGTGTGAATGCGTGTTTAGGGGTTTGGGGTGAATGGTGGCGTAGAGGAAAGACATATCAACAGGGATACATAGGGGTAGTTGGTGTGAGGGAGAGACAAAAATAGAGAAGAATAGAGACAAAAAAAACAATAAAATAGGTCTACATGAAACAGAAAGATTGCTGAAAATTCATGACAGAAAAGATATGGAAATAAAAATGTTCAGTGTGATGCTGAGAGTGAAAAAAGAGTGTGCGTGTTGTTGTTGGCTTCTCGCCAGCCCTGACAATCAAAAAAGAAACAACTGTGCAGAGAAAAGCCAACAGAATTATCCCACACCCTTACATAATTTGACAGTCACTTAGCTCATTCAACCCAGCACACACACACACACACACACGCACAAAACAACACCACACACACATCTTTTGATGTTTGGGATGCTGTGGATGGAGGGATGCTAAGTGCTAAGTGCCAAGTGTTTTCCCATAAGCCACTGGGAAATAAATAAATGAATGGGACGTGGTATCTAAACTGTTTTGCACACATTGTCGTGAAAACACATTTTGTCTCTGTGGTCTCACATAATCACAACAGGCCACTTGGATTTCAGCACAGAATTAAAAGTAAAAATAAATAATATAAAAGGGAGTTGGAAAGAAACTACACTCTATAAGCATCAATTTCTCTGCTGAAGATTAAATTAATATCGATCAAGACAGCAAAAACGTTGGAGTATTCCTTTAAATTCTAAAATTGCCTTCAGCCTTGTGACCTTGCATTCATAATTCATAGAAATGGGTACTACTATAATATGTTTGTTTCAGCATTTCTAAATTATGTCCTTTGCTTCCATTTAGGTATTATCTGCACCACAAGAACTGTGTCCAGATGTGCGGCCAATTGCCTGAACCTCAATTATTACAGGTTAATTTGCTCATCATGTGACCTTTAGCAAATCAGATAATTATTAGTTAACTATATCAATATAACAATGTGCATTCCCTTCCCATTTGGAGTTGTATGCCTCTCAAATTGCAGCATGACATGTCTCCTTCAAATTAGGAAGAATCAATCTTTTCTTCTCAGAATTAATCCTATTTGTCTGAACACACAGGAAATAAAAGCAGTTTATTTCTGTTTACATAGCTGAGTGTGGTGAGGATGACTTGTATTTACAGTTTGCTATTCATGTAAGCAGATGTTTCTGAGGAACTGCAGTGGAGGTCTATGTGACGGTACTACCCATGTGTCTTGGGTCCATTAACACCTGGATTTTATGATTTTCCCCTGTACCTGGATAAAATCCTACTACTCTGGATGATTGTTATTGTCAGATATACTGTAAAAAGGCCTTAAGGGATTACATAAACTGACTTAAGGAGAGGATCACTGGGAACTGTGTTTCTATCTGCCTGTTTCTGTACGTATATTCAATTTGAGCATTAAAAAATAGGAAAAGGTCAAAATATCGCAAAACACAATACACACTTCTTAGGTAGAATAGTTGGCCTAACAATAAAAACAAAACGGAGAAGAAATATAATGATAAACAGACCTAGCCAATCAATCATGACATACATAAAGCATGTTACTTAAACATCACTCATCACTGAGGAGACGAAAAAATGGTGGAAGACATCAGTGTAGACCGATGAGAAGACCATAACGTTCCCCAAATATATACCATATTTCCATCACATTGCCATTGTTTTGTAGATTTGACTCAAAGTAATGTCATCTCATTGTGTCCTCTTCTTTTGTAGCTGTTTAGTGACAATGTGGTGATGGCGCAATGGATAAGACTATGCCTTTGGTGTGAGAGACCCTGGTTCAACTCCCCACTGTGCCCCATCCACCATTGTGTCCCTGAGCTAGACACTTAACCCCTCTTTGCTCCAGAGGCGTGTGACCTCTGACATATGTAGCAATTGTAAGTCGCTTTGGATAAAGCGTCAGCTTATTAATGCCCCCCGACCGGAGAATTAGTGACACCAACTGATTATCGCAATGCGTGCGAAATTCGTTAAAAAAAAACTTGCAGAAATTTTGAAGGAAACTTGGCTTTACGAAAGAACAACCACACAAGGAATTGAACACGAATCATTCAGTAGCACTCAGAAATGGACAACATCCTTCTTCCTTTAGATGCGGACAGAGGACAAACTAAGATAGAAATAGAGTTAAAAAGAGAGATGAATACTTATACAGATACTCAAGGCAGTACAGCAGAATGCCGGTGACACTAATTCAAAAAACTAAGCTGCTAGGAAATATTAATACCATCAGGGAGAAAGAGACCTGAAACCTTCAGCTCTCCAAAAACTGACATGTCCTCCTCTTTTCGTCTCACTTTTACCTTCTATAAGTTGTTCCTTCTTCTTCTAACCAACCATGACACCAACGAGACACTGAACTCCGCCCGTGCCTGTTCATACTAAGAAGCAATATGTGTAATTAAAGGAAGGTGGACTCACTTTGGGCTCACATTATTTTCACCGGCAGTGCAACCATACAGCCTGCACTTTGGGTCAGACCACGGCACCACATCAGGGGAGGTCACTGACAAACGATGAACAATAATGTGACTCATCGTTCCAGAGGAAGCGTTTGTGAAGTGGGGAACCGGAGAGTGACATGCACTAAAGTGGCTTTTGTTTGTGGTCTGCAACACCATCTCAAGTGCATGAGGTCTGCTCGGGACTTTGATATTTTGAACGCTGCTCTGGCTGAGTGTCGTGACACTTCCTTTGATGCCCATTGATTCAGCGTGTACCTACAGCTGTCAAAATAATGTGTCAAGCAGCTAGTATTGCTGGCATGTGCACAAGCCAAGTATCTAGCAAATATTCTGAATAATGTAAGTATAACATAATGTAAGCAAGTCTGTAGTGAAATTCTCATTTGCACATTCTATCTTTTTCAACTTTTGTTTCATATTATTTGTCTTTTCTCTTACTATGTTTATTGTTACTAAAATGCCATGGCCTTTGTATGTGAAAACTTGCCTGGCAATAAACCTGTTTCTAATGCTGATTCTGTGTCTGGTGCACAAAGTTTGACAAGCATTTTATCGATGCACATTAAAATTAACACACGAGCAGATTAAAATATAAGAGCAAGATATCACTAATCACTCTAGCATTTGCCAGTGCGGTGGAGCTAGCTGTGTAAAAAGGCCCCATTTCTGTGGTGTTGACCCTTATGTTAAGCTCAGACACTTGAGCACCTCATTAGAAGTGAATGGGCCTCAAGGTGGGAGGCCGGGCAGCTATTGAGAGGCTTAGCGGGACTCCACAGGGCTTCCCTAACTGCCACTAGAGGGAAGAGGAGAGAGAGTGAGAGAGAGATGGACAGCAAAGTTCTCTCTCACAGGAATGAGCAAGAGATAGAGAGCTCTCCTCCTTCTCCAGGTAGGCCAAAGAGCAGTTCATTCATGGCAGGGTCTGGGGTGTCTGTGTTGGTTCCAAGTCTGGTCAATACAAAACTTATAGCATGAGGATACAGTCATTTGTGAAGTGTTGCATACCATGGCAGAGATTAAAAAACAGCCACTCATTAAAGATGTGTCCAACAACACCTATCGGCACGTGTTGAATTTAATATGTCAAGGTAGCATATAGGCTTAATTAATGAGGAAGCTGCAGAACTTTACAAAGTACTGTATTCTGTGGTTCAATTCAAACTAGAGTGGAGTCAATTGTGTACAACTGTAGGAACTGTTGAAATGGCAAAACACAATCTAATGAGCACATCAGATAAGGTAGAATTGATTGTTGATGCCATTTCATCTATATTTATTTTCTTACTCAGCCACACTTTGATTTTGTTTGTATAATTTATATTTTCCACCCCAACACTGTAGCTGCTGAGAAATGTGTCTTACCCAAAAGGGGGGGAAAAAACAAACAAACCAAAAGTACAGTCTCCACAGGGTGGTGTGGGAATCTTGCTTCAAAAAGTTTGGCTTCACAAGGATTCATTATCCGAGTTCTTATGACAGAATTCTTAAGGCCCCTGTCATTTACGCGAGAAATGTGATTATAGAAGATTAAGGATAAACGGATTCTGATGATGAAAGAACGGCCCATCGTTGTGGGAATTCATGTCAGTAGCACCAAGCAGTGATATTAATCCCAACTTGTTACACCAGTGGGCCACTAGAAATGCAAAACAACATACAGTAAATACAAATTTAAAAAGTATAACTGAAAAAAACAAAATGATTGGCATGTACTGAACACATGTGGAGGCTTTCAGGCTTTCTTCATGATTGCTAATTGTTTAAACAAACAGCTGAAGCCCCTATAGGAGAATAGCTGTCTATTGTGGAGACATCGATTGTGTGGGTACTGAAACAAAATCAGCATTTCTGTGCTGGTGATAAAAACGCCAGGGGAAAAAATCAATTTGGCCGTTGTAGTCACTTGATGCAAGCAGCGAGGCCTCACACAAACTGCAGCTATCAAAGGCAGCTGGCTCATTTTCAAATAAGAGGATGGAAGGAAACAACAACAGTATTCATTCCATCTAATCCTCAATCTTTTATTTAAAAATATATGTATTTATATATAGAGAGAGTCATTTTTTGTTGTTAAACAAATTTGGCTTTAGTCTGCACATCATAATACTTATGCCGTGACACAAAATAAAGCCAATCTTGAAGTCAGACTGAAATAAGATGTGGAGGAGTGTTATTCTTTGTTTTTTGCAATTAGGGCTGAACGATTTGGGGGAAAAATGTAATTTGTGATTTTTCTGCCAGATGTTGCGATTACAATTCAATTTGCAATTTATTTTATTGAAGTTTTGCTAATGTTCAATATTCACTGCCAGTCTATTTTTGACTGAAGCCATGTCATGCAGCACAGAGCAGATTAACCAGACAGGAAGTCAGAAACAGAACGGCATAGAGAACGATTAATCGTTCAACCCTATTTGCAATGCATTTTAGTAGCTGAAAGCGATATTTAAAAACTACTGCAAACTTAACTATCACATAACTCTTTCACATTAGTACTGAATGATATGCAAAAAAAAATATATTGTGATTATTTTAGTATTTATAGCGACTGCAATATGAGTCACGATATCAGTGGGAATGGTAATTTCATTTCAAAAGATTTTTGCTGAGGTCTGTACCAAACAAATATGTTCCCACATGTCTGGAGAATATATTTTGTAGGCTGGGGCGTCTCTGTAGCACCACAATGCTTTTTTTAAAAAAGGTATAGTGGGACCTATATCAAAAAATTGCAGCTCCTGTGGTTTAGATATTGCACTTAGCCATATTGCAATTTGGATACAATTTCAATTAATTGTTCAGCCCTAGATCACATGATAACATACCGTCAAGTCAAGTTTATTTATGAAACCCAGAATAAAAAACGGCACAAAAAAAAAAAAAAAACTTACAAATAAAATAAATACTTGCCCATATATAAAGTTTAATCAAACTACAGAAGAAAATAGATGTTTTTAGGGATTCCTGTAAAGCTATCTAATATATTAGCACATGATTGTTGCAAAATAGAATGTCAAACTTTCTCATTTCCTCTCCCTCCCTATTACTTCCCTCCACCCTGTCTCACAGTTTGCCCCACCCCTCAACTCTGTTTCCCACTTTTTCACTGTTGCATAGATTCCCTTAACTAGCTAATTCCCCCACTGCCTCTCTTCTTTCTCCATCTACTTCTTCTACACCATTTCTCCTCTCTCTCTCTCTCTCTCTCTCACTCTCTCTGAGAGTCTCCATCTCTTGCTGTCTCACTCTTTCTCTCGAAGACACACACACACAAAGCTCTCATTCTTTTGAGAGCTGGCTTTTCTTTCAAAACTGAAAGCTTGCAAAGGAAAAAACGTACACCCCCACCCCTTATCCGTGCAGCTGGGGAACTTCACCCCTACCATCTCATCTCTCTCTCTCTCTCTCTCTCTCTCTCTCTCTCTCTCTCTTTCTCACACACAAACACGGTACAGGGTCAGGAGGTCACAGACCACGCCCTGACAACCCACAGGGGGTGGAGAGAAGAAGAGGAGGCGGTAAGGAAATCAGAGATCCTCTGTCCTTCCCCACAAATTTACAGCCAAGTAAACATGGCTGAGGCAGTTTTTTCCTCAGTTCTCTGTCTGCTTCCTTCATTCCTTGTTTCCTAGCTCACTTTCCCTCCTCTCACCATGTATATCTGCCCCCGTCAGAGGAAAAGGTTTTTAACTCCACAAGTAGATTTTCCTTTCTTAGCAGTAAGAATTTACAAGTAAATCTGTGACAGCGCCCTGTATCTCTGTCCATGCTGTCAGAAACAGTCACAGCTACAAGAACAGACTGATCCTTTCTCACAGATTTGAGATGAGAAAGAACAGGTGGTGTGAAGTGACCAATTTTCAAATTAAGTATATGTTGTTTTTGCTGGCAGGATGGGAAATAAGGAACAAAAAACAAAACAAAAAGGAAACATGTGCAGAACAACCAACCAACGGCATAAATAACTGCCCAAAGAGAAATCACAGATGTTCTTCTCTCCCTCCAAACAAACCACTTCTTTTCTTCTTTCTGAAGCAAGAATTCCCGTCATACACACACTCCCCTCCTTTTCTCCCTCTCTCTCACTACATGCATGTCTCCCTTGTCTCACCCCTCCCTCTACTTCTTCCCACTCTTCCCGCTCCTCCTCCCCACTTTTTCTTGCTCATGTTTTCTTTTTTTTTTCTTTTTTTGCTATCATGGAATCGCCGCTTTCCACATGTGACTCACTTTTTCACCAGCCAAAGCCAGACAGGAAAAAAAGTCAAATGCTTGTGTCTCCTCTCTGCCTCTCTGGCTCAGTGTGTCCACTCTCAGTAGGTGAAGCAGCATTCCTTCAGGGGGCTCCTATAACCCCCATAGGTCTCCCTCTTTCAGCGAGGTTGTTCCCTATTGAGGCATGTGTCAGCCAGCGACCTAGTTCCCGATTCAAGCAAAAATTGGGAGGCTAATTATTCATTCCCTCTGTTTGAGTTTTGCTTCTGAGAGCTGTTCCTAAGACAAACCCTGGAGGAATAAAGAGAAGGAGTAGGCCTTGATTGGCAACCGTACACCCCCACCTTTTATTTGCCAAGGAGCCGAGCGTGCTCGGAGACATGCGCCACCCTAACATCACAGAGAGCAACCCCAAAAACAAGGGAGGAGAGAAGAAATAAAGCACAACAAAGCCTAAAAAGAGGGGGAGTAGCAGGAGGAAGAGGTGAGCGTCAGAGGAAAGAATGAATGCCAAGTAAAACTTGTTGACACAGAAAAAGGGCTTGGGAGACTTTTTAGATCAGGGCTGATTTTTTATTTTTTTTTTATTAAAATCTGATTATAAGAAGCTCTTCCACCATTTCTCTATTAAAAAGGCTCAGCTGATTCAATAAAAGGTTTAAACCAGAGTTGTGCTTCTTTCATTTTTCTGTTTTTATTTCACTTTCATCAGTAAAGCGATATATTTTAGAGCAACGCACAGTGCATCCTATTATTGCATCTATGGAAAAGGCCAGGTGTTTTGCACTCTATAAAAAATGTTAGCATGCTGCTGTTCTTAGAGATGAATATTTCTCTTTCAGATGACCCCCATGAAAAATATCTTACACATTCACAGAAGTGTCTTTCACTTTCATTGACCCTCTTTTACTCACTTCCTGCCTGCTTTATTTTTACCCTAATTGACCCTTGTGGTCTTCGTCTTGTTAAAACATGACACCAGCGGGAGTTATCTGGACGATGCTGTGAAACGGAGCTTACTTTAAAGGGTTAAACATTGCTGCCCAACAAACAGGTGGAGGTACGAGCTCAGTGACGGTCGGATCGTAACGTTTATTAAACTCCGTGGAAAATGTTAAACAGCACTGTGGGGCCGCAACAAGTCTGCGGGCTCTCTGAAAAACTTCACTCCTCCAGAAGTTTGCCCCGAGGAAAAGCCGCCGCTGCCCCTATTTGCTGAAGTGAGCCTGCTTTGGTGAGTGAAGCATCGTTAATCATCGTGACTCTGTGCTGCTGCTCCGTGTATGGGACAAACTGTTATGCTGGATCGGTTGATACCAGGCTATGGATTGCGCTTGTTGTCATGTAGTCGCTTTCATGCTGCTTTATTATCCGCGATTATTATGCCAATATGGCGGCTGGCTGCGCTGGATGAAAGGTACGGAGCCGGGAGTGTTAATGATCTCTCTCGATCTCTCTTATCTCTCTGAGCCATGCTGTTTGTTGACTTGTTAGAAACAGTAGCAAGAGAGAGTATTGTAGTTTTACTGGCATCTATATTTTCAAACCATTTTAATAAAATAGTATGGTTAATAATACTAGTATATACATTATATAGTCTAATATGAAAGAAAAATATTAATGCTCCGTAATGTCTATAATCTTGAGTGGGCTTGTTCCCAGTAAATGTTTTGTTCTTTGCAGTCAGTGCACTCCTACAAATAAAAGCTGTAGTTGTTTTTTTAAGGAAAAGGTCAACTAGCGTATTTGAAGAACTATTGCCCAACACATACAGATACATCACACATTAAAACAGGAGTTTTATGGCCGCTTGCCATAATGCAAACACATTTTTTACATCTCCTCCTAGACCATAGCTCCAATTGCCACCAAATTTTCTCTGGATCATCATTGGCCTTAGCGTATATAAAGTTGTATAAAGCTTGGTGATAGCTCCTTTCCTTTTCAAGATATTGACCAATAAACGTGTAAAGGGGCGTGGTGCAGGACATAAATTGATAAAGATCCACAACCATTGGTCCAATCATCACAAAACTTGCCTTGAAAGTTTCATTCAAATCGGCCACTAGGGGGCGCTATAAATGCATCGTAACTGGACGTGGAATGATACAAATCAAGCTATAGATCAGCAAATGGTTGTCCAGTTGTTACATAACTTGCAGGATGTGTTTCATAACAATGTTGAACCGTATGTGTGAAATAATTTTGATGGTGATATTGTGAAAAAAGGTATGAACCCGCGAATCGCCGCTTACGGCTATATTCTTTAATGGCTTTTATCCAATTCCTATTCATCGATTTATAGTCGTAACCGTAAAAAGGCTTCCGAAACCTGTGTGGAAAGAAACTACCACTTTCACCCACATTATCAGGTCAGAAACACACTTGCCTGTCTGCTCACTGGCACCTGTTCTCTCAGGAAAATCGGTTCAACGTGTTTGCACACTCCTCATCATTTCTGCTGTGCATGCAGGGATCACATTGGCACAGTGCTGAGCAGGGAGAGCAGTGCTGTAAAGCTCTTGTAGCATTGCCTGTGACAGTCTCACTTGATTCTCTTCTTCTCTTGTTAATTTGCCACTGTACGGTATCATTATGATGATATCAGTAACAATGGCTGGGTAGGTGGGGTGGAGTCAGAAGAAGAATGAGGGGAAAAAATTACAAAGAGAAGAAAATACCCCAATATTTCACACATTATAAAATTTAACATATTATGATGGACCTGAGAATGTGTAGGCCACAGTATAACCTTAACGGTTAGCTTTCACAGTATACCCAGCTGCTCACTGTCATCATCAGAATGATTAGTTCACAGCTCATAGTAGACAAGCACATGAAGAGCCGGCTCTTTGGGGTCACCAGTTTGAATCCTGGCTGCAATCATCACGGAGGTGAAATGGACTCCCCATTCAAAACTGCTGTCGAGATGCACTTCAGCAAAACACTTAATCCATCACCGATTCAAGGTGGACCATAAGCAGAAGATTGTGGCAGTACTATATAGGATACGATAGTGCCATTATGTGAATAGGTGTACATATCTGCCCTTGCGTGAGGAGGTGGATTTAAACTGCTCTGAAATTCTGCCCTAGAAATATACAAATATGAAAAATCAAAAAGGGAATCGTTTGACACGTTCATTCATTTTCTTGATGAGCTCTAGATGAGAAACCTAAATGAAAAAATAAGTTATTGTGTGCCAGACAATTTCTTGGCAAGGTACAGTGACTTCCTGGAGTTTTGTCATCAACCTGAGGTTGTCAGGAAACCATTGGAGACAAGAAATAGTTCAGCACTAAACCTCCTGTAAAACCACAACTTGTCGTGCTTACACTTCAGCAGGTCGATTTCTGAAAATGTCAAATTATTTCTTTAATGGGACATTTCATGCTTCAATTGATGATTAACTGTTTAAGTACCTGTCCTGAATTAACTCATTTCTCTTATCTGGTTTAATTTGAACTGATGGTAAACTGGTTTGCAAAAATAAATCTTTTAAAGTTCATATTTGCTGTATCTTTATTCTTTTGTAACAATGACTGTCACAGACCATTCTCTTTTAAACAGGTGAGCAGTGTCAGGTGCACATAATTAGAGCACATCAAACACAAACACTTATCTGGTGTAGACATAACACTTTCTTAATAAGATACACAAAATACAAACATGAATTCATTCTGCTCCTGTATTTCCTCAATAAGATTTGAAATCCAAATATGAAATGTAAAATAATATTGGTTTTGATCCAGTGTTAAATAACAAGGAGTCAGGTAGATCCCTAAAATAAACAGGAAATTATGTACGGCACATTAACTAACTGAGCATCCCCGCCAGTGGATCCATCAGTAATAACCTCAATCTAACCTGTATTTCTGAAGCAGGTGGCAAGTGGTGAAGAGGGTTTGTCTCCACAGGCCAGATTATGAGTTCACAGCCAGACGTGGACAGATGGAGGCAGAGGTTAGTCCTCCCTCCTGCGCTCTGCTACACACACACACACACACACATTTGGCAACCAGTTTTTCACAGGACAATTACCTTGCGACCTCTGCCAGCCTACACTTACACACACACGCATACATACACACTCTTGGCCAATTATGGACACACACAAGGAATGATAACAGTCACAGTCAAGTCAGACACACACACACACACACACACACACACACACACAGGAACCTGTCGTGGTGTGTACATTGACACTCCACAACCCCTCCAGCTCCACAAAATATGGCAACCAGCTCTGTTTATGAAGGGCACAGCACCCAGCTGTAGGGTTCTAACGCAGAAGACAGACTGAGACTCTCTCCTACATATTTAGCAGAGATTTTTTTTGTTGTTTAAACCCAGTGCCTGAAGTCATGTCCAATTCACACCCTCTCTCTGTTCTGTTAATTCCATTATCTCTGATTATTTTCTCATAAGCAATGCTGCTCTAATCCACTTGTTGGTCGCATATCTTTGTTGCACCAGCCAACCACTGGGCTGATAGTGGAAATGCACGACCCAGGTTTTTAATTCAGTCCTATCTCACTTCCTCTCATTTTGACTGGTAACTGTGAGGGCAGCAGAAATGCACTGAATGAAGCTGAAAGTCATTTTCAAATAAGACAATGAAAAAAAGGGCTTTACAGTTGAATGATTTGCTAGTCTGCAAATGTAAAATGACACATTCAAACAACGTGGACTTTTTAATTATCTCTCTCTTGCCTTGTATCCCCTGCGCTATTTAGTTAGTCGTTTTTAAGATCATTTTTGAATTAAGTATGCACATAATTTCTCTAGAGACAGTGTGGTTAAGACTCGCCTCTCTGGAACAACATTCACCCCCAGCTAGGATTGATTCCAGTCAGAATGTTTTTCTGCTGGATTTCCTCTACTTTGTATTCCTGTCAGCTTTACTACAGTTTCAAGAAAGAAAAGGAAAACTCAGGGTGGTGGAAGGCTGATTCTTGGTTAAAAAAAACAACATATCGATATTTCATCCATATGGGTGAAGGCAACATATCTTAAATACCTTGAAAACACATTTACTGTGACATGGATCTGATTGGGATGATAAATATTTCAGCAACCTCAGAATAAATTATTCACATCATACAGCATGGCTAAATATGATAACACCTGCTGCGCAATGTTAAATTGAATGGCCCTCTAACTCTTCCTCCGGCTCTTACATTCACCTTGACCACATGCTGTTTTAGTGGCACACAGGAGCACCACCTATGGTGTTATCAAAGTCATCAGCCCTTAGTGGAAACTCCTAACTAGATAACGCTACGTCCACACACTCCTCAGCACATCCATAATCAATCCTGTTATAGTGCTCTTGTCTCATTGCGAATTGAGCATATTTGTGGACTGACAAAACCAAACTGACATTTCCATTTTAGTGATCTAGCTGATGTTTTTATTCAGAGTCATTTGTGATGAGTGCAGCAGCGGAATAATTTGAAATTCACAAGTCACCAACCCACAGTAAAGGCTGTAGGGTACAGTGCCTGCACAGGACACACAACACTTATTACAGAGTCCTTATTTATGATAAAAGGCATCTGCAAATTTAATGAGATTTTTTAAAGAGGTCATATTATGCTTTTTGGCTTTTTCCCTCTCCTTTATTGAGTTATATATCATTTTTGTGCATGTAATAGGTTTGCAGGGTGAAAAAGCAGTCCATCCCAAAGGGAGTTCCCATCTCCCACAGAAAACACTGCTCTGAACTGCCTGAAAACAGCTCGTTTGTAGTCTAGCCTTTTCTTCCGCTTCACTGTGATGTCACAGCGAAACACAAGTCATAATGCTCGCCTAGCGACTAGTCAGGCACGTCCTCAAAAACACAGGTGGAAAAACACTCTGCACCACAGTGACAAGACGTCCGCCTGCTGCCTCTCCTCTCCCTTCCAAACATTAGCTACCCTCCAGGCAGTCAATGGACATAAAGTTGTTACTGTGATGTAGAGACAGAGCACACTTAAAACTTTATGGATGAAAGATACATTTGTTACAAATGAATAACTCACCACTCTGAAACCCTTCTCCAGTCCATGTTGGAACATAGCTGAACCAATGCCGTGTTTACCGGCTTTTCACAACCCGCCCTACCCTGCTTCTGATTGGGTAGTAGTCCTTAACTAGGAACTGCGCATGTCCAATAAAGATCTTGTAGAAGTGGGATGCATCACTCTATAGTTAAAACGGAGCATTTAACACACAGCATGAAAAGAGGAGCTGCTGCAATGTGCAGTATGACAAAAAATATGGTGTTTTTTGAAAACGAAATCATGTAAACCTGTTCTGGCACAACCACTAAATAAAATTACGGAACCTGAAAATGAGCATAATATGACCACTTTAACACATTTCGGTGCATTAAACTGACAAAAGATATTTCTATGGCAAAATATATCACTAAACAAACTCTACTGAGCATCTAACCATTACAACAGCATATTAATAGTAATATAATTAATATACTTACAACTATGAAAATCGCAATGAGAAAACTTCTGTTATGAATTGGTGCTATATAAATAAAGTTTAACTTAATTGAATATTCCACTGCCTTGTGCCTGAAACTGAATAGGCCTTCAATTTTGATATTAGACGAAACTCCAGAAGTCCTGCTAGGAAGACTGGTTGAAGCAAAAAGGTTATAGGTTTATTAAAACAGGAGCATTTTGTAAGCCAGCAGATAAATACAGACCGAGATATGACTCAGAAATAGGTTTTGAAGTTGTGATGTAGAAGAGGTAATGACTCATGCTCATCTAACTCGGGTGGGAAAGTCATTCCTCCACGGGAGAGAAAGGAGACAGCAAGGCCACTGCAGGGAGAGGGATAAATAATTGGACAATTGTACCAGAACAGAGAGCATGGACAGCAGTCTAGGTCATGACCTGAAAGTATGAGTTTTGTTTTTAGTATGTACAGCCATGCACGCAGTGTAAGAGCAATGTGACAGAAGACATTAAGGGACACAGAGGACAATTCAGGCTGTGGGCAAGATACATGGACTGAAGTCTCAGTAATCCAGACTTGAGATGAGTTTGAACAGGGTAGGACATGGGAGACGTGGTAGGCTCACGCAGCAGTTTGTTATTTAAGTCACTGCTGTGTTGTCAGTGTCGATAGGGAGGTGTTGCACAGGATTTTCCAAAGAAAAACAGCAACACAGTCTTGTCAAGGTTGAGCTGAAGCTGGTGGACAAGCATCCGACTGGAGATGTCAACGAGGCAAGAACAGATGAACTCCGCTCAGCTGAGATGAAACTTTCAGTCGCCATGTGTCATATTCCCAGCTGTCAGAGAATAGAAAGTAAAAAGGTAGAGTGTTGCTGGTCTCAGAGCAGCATAAAATGCTATGTGATGTGATGGGAGAGCCAAAGAGTGGAGTCTAGATAAATAAGAACGGGGAGGCCCAGGAATGACCCTGGGTAACCTCAGAGGAGGTGATGACGAATAAAAACAGAGCTCCTCTCTGCAGTCAATCAAGTTCTCATCGATGATTTAGAAATGGCTGAATGAAGCATAACAGAAGAAAAATAGGATGTAATCAAGTAAATGCATTTTTTATCTATTCAGTGCACCACAAAGCAAGTCATGTGAAAATCAAGGCAGTTATAAAAATATTATCTAACAAAATGTGCAAGTTATTCTGGATATAAAGATTAGATTTCATCAATGGACATTGCATTTATAAGGCCAGCTCTTTTTCACTGAAAAACACTTGATTTCTTAGGAGTGGATCAGTTTAAACTGATTTTTATCCTTATTTTAAAGTTTCATCTACTTTGTGATGTAACAAGACACGGACACTGACTTGACTCCCTCAAGTAACAGACTAAATCAGATGAACAAGAACAGATGTTTTACTCAGATACCTAATTGTAATATGTATGTATGGTTTTTAATATAAAAAAAAATAAATAAGTTTTTATCAAAACTGAAAACTTTTATTCTAACCCACACAATTCCTAAACAGCCAACATACATCCTAATAGGATATTTTGGTACTTGGAGTATTATCAGATAGAAAACATTGAGTCTATAGGATTTGTAAGCAACTCTGCACATTTTGCTATGTGATCTGGTAATAAAAATGTTACCACTATGCCATCAAATTCACATTTGGCACAACAGATATACAACAAATTACGAACAAACCTAAATGTTGGCCAAAAGTGATCAATTATATCTGCACTTTGAAGGCTAGGCGGGCTGTCATTTGGTGTTATTGTGACTGCCTTTGGTCGGTGTGTTGTGGCTGCTGACTGTGTGTCTGCAGGCAGCCAGCTGTGACTAAAGCTTGTTTATACCGGACACAACTCAGACTAGTTCGTCTCTTAGTTCAGAAACACCTTAATTTCAACCAACGCTTTTGCCTACAGTAGCTTTTTCCAGGTTCACGCTCCATCGCCCTCACACTGACCTTTAGCATCTGTTTGCACTTCTGATTTCTGGTATAAATGAGTCACTTAAAACCGACTGAGTAGCCCTTTAGACTATTTTAACTGGTCATTTTCCATGGAAGATATTTTCACATTGAAAAAACAGGTGTAATAATATTAATGATGGTTGAATTCCATTCATGTGTATCAGTGACAGAGCTTGGGTCACTGTCATGGCTTACTGGGACATTTCCATAAAAATGATCCATGGTTAATGATTTTGGTTACACCTGTGCTCTTTCTGCTATGACAAGTCAAAATATCCACCTTGAAAAAGATCTACGCACACTTCATCAAGCAAATAAATAATTAACCTCTGTCTTCATGATATTCATCATAGAAATGTGATAAACAACACTTTCTTGTGGTTTCAGTACACCTGATACTGTCAATCATTCTACTCAACAAGGCAGCTGCCATGTTATCAGATCCAAAGTCACAGAGCATCACCACTGACGCTGTGTGCTCCTGTTTACCGTAAAGTACCCACATGCACAGGTCTATCCATACTTCCAAAATGCTATTACGGCTAATTTAATCACTAAAGGGTTAATTTAAAAACTTGAACATAAGTAACTTAGACTTAAGGCTCTTTGACAATACTGCAGTTTTGATGCTCTTAATAATAATTATGATATAAGGCATCATAGGTGTTAGTCAAATACTTTATCTTATCTTTCAACTTGCGCAACAATTCCACATTTACCAATGTGACGACTTAAAGAAGATCATTTATGCGTGTGTGTGTGTGTGTGTGTGTGTACACATGCTGTGGTGATACTGCACTACACACCCTTTGTGTGTCTCTGTATTCTGTTGGATAATCACGTGGTCCAGATCATATGTTCAGTCACACATTAGCCCTGTGTGTGTGTGTGTGTGTGTGTGTGAGAGAGTGTGTGTACACAGTACGGTATGTGAATGAGTGTCTGTGTACATGACAGCCTGCTTGTGTGTGTGTGTGTGCCTTCATATTTATGACTCATGTCCAAAATATGCCACTGTCTCTCTGGTTGTGCCGGCAACATGCTGGCGACTCAACCCAATTGTCAATTCAACACTTTAATCCTGTTTAAAACTGTACTCAACTCTCTCTCACACACAGGCCAATGCCATTTGATTTTTAGAATGACAGCCACCGTGTGTTGAAGGTGATGTTTAAACATTGCCTTTGGTTCAATGACAATGTTTAAACATCCCCTAGTGCTAGAGTACAGTGAGAGGAGAGCAGAGAGGTAACACTAGATCATAGCCGCTCATACTGCTGGCACTATCTCAAAAGCATGATTTATTTAGACTTAACCGCTAGTGAAAAGATTCATCACCTCATACAATTTGAACAGTTCTACACTCCCCTCACACTGTAGGATCCATGGCTTCTTCTCCACAATAGCCACCATAGTCATAAGATTCTTGTATTAGATTGGGTTTTGCTTAGTTCCTTTACTTGCAGCAGCATTTGTGATCCCTACCAACAAACAACAACAAATGAACTCAGGGGAGTCAGCCAAATCTGCCCTGTCACCTTAGATCAGATGGGCCACTTCATGCCACTGAGAAGTGGGTAGTTAGCAGGACAGCCAGAGCAGGAGAGGTCTTTGCCTTTATTTGAATGAGCTTGTAGTAGCAGCCAGCAGCAGCCAAGCTATGGCAAATATAAACAGATACAGAAATAGGTGAAACACTTATCCTACTTTCCTGTCTAACTGTGTAAACGCATTACTTTGTTCGTATGAATGATTAATAAAATATAATTTCATCTCATGTTTTTGTTTTCTAGCAGCACTGTAAGCGAGTGTAGCGTCTACCAAGCTGCCTAACTGAACAGCCTTAATGTGTAACCTAATAGCAGCTCATTTACCTACTATCTCAACATTTGAATGACACTTATCACTCATAGCACTCTGATGGGAAAGTTGTTAAAGGTCGTTGCCCAACACTTTGGTAAAATGGCTCGGTGCACTTTATCACAATTCTTGCAATGGCAACTAAAGAGTGCTCAACTGCAGATAAAGCTTTTAAAGGAGTAGTCAGGAGTTTAAGTATGACAGAGTAAAAATTAAACTATTATGTTGCAATTTCAAATGTATTATTTATCCATAATGGCCAGATACATGTTGTCAGGCCATTGATATCAACTTTTTTGTTTTGGACACTGCTGTTGTTAAGAGCTTAGGCCCCATCCACACTACTCTATTTTTGTTTAAAAACGGAGTTTTGAAACGAATGCGATCTCCGGCGAAAGAATAAAGCAATGCAGACAAAGAACCACACCAGATATTTTATTGCATGGATCAATAACGAGCTGGAACTGTTACTGAATGTAATATGGGAGTTAAAAGCGGTTGTGGCGGTGGAAAACAGACTGGGAGTTGTCGTCAAAGTAAATACGGCGACATACACAGTAGTAGCCTACAAGCATACGCTATAGCCAAGTGTTATTTGCACGGTACAAAATATTTTAATAAAAATACCAAATCTAAAACTCAGTGGCATTGTGTTTCTGCTTGGTATGACTTATAAGACCGAATCAGAGAACCAAACGTGAGCGTCTTCATCATCGTTTCTAAAGTCCTCCGTTTTTGCCCATCCCCACTAAAACGCTCTCCGGAGTTTCAAAATGAAAAACGGGGTCAGCAGCGTTTTCAAACTTCTCCTTTTTAGGTCTAGGTTTAGTTCCTTGTCTTAGGTTTAGTCTGGACGGGAGGTGCAAACGTAGCAAAAGGTCTCCGTTTTAAAACAAAAACGCAGGAGTGTGGATGAGACCTTAATCTGTGTGTTCCCGTTACCGGCCAATCAGTGTCAGTGATTCCCTTTTGTCCCCTCAACTTCTACCTCTGACTCCCTGCACATCTATATGAACCCTCCTCGGCCAGCAGAATTGAATATATCCCCAAATCCCACCTGTTGGTAGTGCAGGCTCCGTGTGTAAATGTGGGACTCGTCTCAGTTTCACAGGTCACACATATATTGTTTATATATAAACTTTTAATAGCGGCCGCAAGGCATCCTAAAATATAATGAATGTAGTGCAAATATAATGAGATTGTATTTTTTTACATTCATTTACTTAAAGAACTATTTAATGAGGTAACTTTTAGGAGTCTGAGTATTTGTTAAATCCAATCCTCCATCGTGGTTGCAGTCTTAACTCACTGTGTATTTTGCTTTAAATTTGTTATCAGTAACTGCATTTAAAACTTTTTCTTGTAAAACTGCATGGTCAGTCTTTTTCTTATTGTTGTGTAAAGGATGTTGGGCAACATCCTGTTCTTAACCATTACATGGCAAACAAAACCTGCTGATTAATCGCACTTCTTGTGCCTGACAAGCTGACAGCTTTAGCTGTTCAAATGTGTGTGTAAAACGAGCCTATTTCTTATATGGCTCTGGCATGGCAGTAGCAATAACAGAAGTTCATTTATTACATATCAAACCTTCTGATTTGATCAACAGGCAACAAAGAAAAGCAACTGATGCAGATTGTTAAATTCTATATTGCAGAAGATTGTGGCAGACTGTGACTGTGAGAACACGGAGTTTTAAAGAGAAGGAGGTCAGAGGGAAACTTGATACTTTACTTTGTGGTGAGTATCCTGCTGTATCTAACGCATGTTTTAAATGTGACTTTGCAATGTGAACCATTTTCAGCTAAAACCAAAGAACAACAAATTTGTTTCTCTCTATAAGGACTCAGCAAGGGCCAGATTCCCAAAGGAATATTATGATACCATTTGAATTGAACAATTTGCCCCAATAGGAAAAAAATATGCAACTATTTTGTGATGTATAAACAATTTTCCACATTACACAAACGCTGCATTCAAACTAAAGGCTTTAGCTCCAGTACTGCACGTCTGCTTTTATATACAGTATCCAAGGTTAGCTCTTAAAGTGTCGTGACAATTCAGCACATCATGCATCACTTCAATAGGTCGTTTTTATGTGAAGACCAGGTCAGCCAGAGAACAAGTAGAGCAAGCAACAGACAGAGAGGGAGGAACTGCGGGAGATTTCACATGAGAAACAGACTGACAGGCGGGAGAGGAAGAAGTCAAGGTGACATGAGGGAGAGAGTGAGAGAACGGCAGGAGAGGGAAATCTAAAGCATGAAACATTCCCACAGAGACTAGACATTCAGGTGTGGAGCTCTTTAAGAATAGGTAAAACACTGATATTCCCGGTGTTACAACCAATTCTAATTTGGAGGAAATCCATCTTCACTTTAATTAACAATTATCAACTCCTGCTCACACCCCAAGTGCAATTTCCAATGTTTAATAGGAATTATACAGAAAGACCTGTGAGATTTAACAGGAGTAAAAAATTATCATAATTGTATGCATCATGTGTGGGTGTGTATGAGAGTGTCTGTATATATCTGTTATAGAATAATCCTCCTCAAAAGTCCCTCCACACTAACAAACTTGTTTTGTTTTTTTGTACTGTTGTTGTGATAAAACAAGACATTAGATCAGACTGTGATGGGCGTTTTTCACAGTTTTCTGATATTTCATACTCGATTATGAAAACAATCATTAGCTGCAGCCCTAAATGGAACCCATAAGAAATCCCAACAGCAAAAGTGAAGAGAAAGTGTAAAAATGTATCTCTTTCCTCCAAAAAAAATGCTGATTTGACTTGGATTAACAGATTGTGACTTTGATTAACTGACACATGCATTAAATTGAGACTTGAATACAAGTATCGCTCATTAGCAGAGCACATCTCATGGTCTGCATATAAACAAATAGCATCACAATCCTTACATTAGTAACACATATTCAATCCTAAATAATCAATAGCTGTAAAATGTAATTAAATGGTGCCAATATTATTATTAACTTTATTAGACCTCTATGTGCTGCTCATAATGAGGCATAACTGATGGTTTAGACTGCAATTAATAGCTTGCAAATTGGTGAGGTACCGCTAAATTTCACACTGCTACATACTTGTTATATGGCTTATATGGCTGATATGTAGTATACTTTGTATACTTCATATACAATACTTTTATACTTAGGATGACCAAATGTTATCTTAGAGCCTGTTAGTGATGCAAACAAAAGTGAATTGAAATGTACAGCGTATATTTCTCTATTACACATGCTTGTGCAGTCTGAGTAAAGGGCTCTCACCAACAGCAGTGAGAACATCTGTCAAATATCTACTGCAGTGCCTGAAAGGCCTTTTCACATCAAGTCAGCTTTAATAGGTAACTGAGGACTGAAATTCTCGCTATCGCTTCAACCTCTCCATCCAATATTCCTGTTTTTTTCCTCCTGACGGTTGTTCGGCTAAACCAAACCATATATATAATCCCTCTCCTGTTTCCTCCTCTCCCTGTCTTCCTGAGGCTTAGTCGATATGATATGTATGACTTCTACACACGTGCGTGGTGAGATAATGAAAATGTTTCTATAAATAGGGACAATAGTGCTGACAGTAGAACTCTCTCAAGTAAGATATCTCAGTGTAATTTTCACTAACACTCAAACAACCACACATGCACACACATTTACAAACACTGTAAATACCGGCAAGGAAAAAAATCCTCTATTGCCGTGTGCTTCATCATAGTGATAGTCCTGAAGCAGCATATAAACACTTGAGCTGCAAAGCAAACACATTTCAGATATGCTCTATATGAGGCTCAAATATAGGACTAATTCACACAGTACAGATCAATGTGCCCAACACATCTTAAACAAACAGCAGGCAGCTTGAATCTGCATAATACTGAACCCCACTATATGTTAGACAATGCAGCTCATGCATAACATACGGGCAACTCGAATATATTTGCCAGTTGTGGGACACAACACATTTTACTACTTCTCATTCAGTATTAAATAAAATATGCTAAAACCACAAGACAACTATTTAATCTTCAGTCTATATAATCCAACGCGACATAATTAAAAGCAACAATAAAAATATGTATGTACAAGCCTCTAACCTAAACTTTCAGAAAGCATCGACAGAAGCTGCAGGCAAGACCGATGGGATGGAAAAATAATTGAGACGGATCGAACAGAGGAGCCTCATCCTTCATCTCTTTCATTCTCTCTCTCTCACCTTCCAGCTCATGATGAATGACACTGGAGAGGTTGGGCTCTTCACCCCACCAGAAGATCCACAGCTCCTTGGCGTCGGGCTTGATTTTGCGTCGCCATACACACAGCAGGTTGGCCTGCACGCAGCGCATGAAGCTACGCAGGATCGGGTCGTCCTGGGCGGGGGCCGAGATCACCGGCCCATACTCCCCACCACTACGGAAGCCGTAGCAACGCCATTTAATGCCCGTCAACTCAGCCTGGGAGAGGAAGAGAGAGAACAAACATTAAAGCAGCAGTCTATTAAACAACCTCAAAATTGGTAATACAGCATTGGTATTATGTGCACTGACTAATAAAGTAATCTCCCTCTGTAATATAAATGTTGAACTAAATTATTTGATTCATTGGTAAGTCAATCAGATTTTTTTTTTTTAATTAATATAATAATCCACCAATCGTTTAACTAATTTTTCAAGCAAATTCTCCAAATATTCTCTTGTTACAGCTTCTCCAATGTGAGCATTTTCTGCTTTTCTCTCTTTTATATTTTATTAAATGAAATATATCTATTTTTTTGTACTTTTGGTCTCACATTTAAAGTTGTGATCTTGGGCTGTTTGGAATAGTGATGGGCATTATTTGTGACATTTTACATACCAAACAATTAACTGATTAATCAAGACTAAAATCTGCACATTAATCAATATTGAAAATTATTGTTATACAACAAGCATGTTAAGCATTTGAAATTGTATTTTAGCAGGGTTCCTTTTGTAGCATATATATTCACATGTTAAGGACATGGAACATTTTTTTTAAACATTTATTACAGATGTAGTATGAAATAAAATAAAAGTAGTGTACTTCAGTCTTTCATATGAAAAACAGCATCAGACAATGTTGTGAGAAGTGAACGGTAAAGTTAGCCACATCAGCGATGGTACAACCTTCACAACCTCCAAAGTGTCTTCACTCAGCCAAAAAGGTTGTGAATTTATGGGTGTGTCTGATCTCATTTGATCTTTTCTTTTGGGGAAAAGTGACAGTATAGTGAAAATGCGTATTAAAATGTGATCTGTATCCGGATACATTACCCGGATATTAATGATCCGATCTTGCCTTTCAGTTTAAACCGAGAGGGAAGCTTCCGGTCTGAGATGCGGAAGTCCCTTAAATCTGCATTTTACTGAACGGCCAGCAGGGGGCGAATCTTCTGGTTGCAAAAAGAAGTCCAGTTCCATTAGAAACAATGGCAAAATGACCCTACTTCTCAGCTGATTTATTCCTCAGTAAACACCGTCTTAATGAGTTTATGGTCTCAGTCACTAGTTTCAAGTCTTCTTCAATACAGCATGATGTTCATTTAGTAAATCATGGTCCCATTTAGAAGAAAATAGACCATAAAGCAGATTATGCTTCAGGGCAGGATTATCTATGATTGACAAGTCATTACAATGGCGACCTGTCAGACAGGCTAGAGTGACTCATACCCACGGCAACTTTAACCAGCGCCGTTGACAAAGCTTATTAGGAGTTTCTCTGGTGAGTACATTTAGTTTTAAGCCTGTTTTTGGCTAGACAAAGTTGTCAGCCCTGTTAAAATGACAGTTAAAGTGAATTACAGATGCACCTAGCTAACCAAGCTAGCTCCACACACGGCTGTTAGCTCCACCATATCGTCCAAATATGGTCACGTCCGGTGTTGCTGGTTGCAAATACTCAACATGGCGGCGCCCTATCAGCCAAACTCGAGGTTTCAAAACGGCAGTCCACAAACCAACGGGTGACGTCTCGATGACGTCCACTTCTTATATACACTGAAAAAAGGGAGACTGGTCACCTGTTAGATTTATCAAATTATATTTAGTGTATTTTACTAAAGGGTTTTATGTTCTTAAGTGAAACGTGATAGCATTGTGTGGACTGCACATTAAATGCAGAAAGTGTGAACAAACATATTTAGCTCATGTTGGAATAAAGTTAGTCAATCAAGTGAATGTATTAGTTCTCATTTTTTCTCGCGATATTCACGCACGGGTGCAAATGCATTTCGGGAAGAAGAAAGAATAGTC
>NC_060162.1:13681507-13686462 GCF_021292245.1 Micropterus dolomieu | reverse complement strand
AATGGGTATGCGGGGCTTCTAAAGGAATAAGCAAATGTGCTTATTTGCTTTGTGGCAGAGTTTTAGTATCTGTGTACAATTTAGTATTTCTTAATAATATTAATAATAAACAAAAAATCACACACAACATCGAGAATACATACACTTTCCAGTATCTTCAACCAAGTCCAGTTGCCCTTGATTTTAACCTTCGTTGGATATCAAGAATTTATTTAATATTGACAGCGTACAGTAAGGTGGGATAGAGCAGTTAATACAAACTAGGTCAAAACAACTGACCATAGAGAAAGCTGTCATGGTGACAGCTGCTCTTTCATCTCATCTTTCCTCCTCTGTGTCTACATTAACTTCACTCCACTAATTCCTAGTATCCTGTATCCGTCTCCTGTTGTTCCAGACCTGCTAAACACACCTGTCCACCAGTTGTCTCCGTAGAGTACCGGCAACAGCCCATCACCTCGGCCACTACACTGAAAAAAGGGAGACTGGTCACCTGTTAGATTTATCAAATTATATTTAGTGTATTTTACTAAAGGGTTTTATGTTCTTAAGTGAAACGTGATAGCATTGTGTGGACTGCACATTAAATGCAGAAAGTGTGAACAAACATATTTAGCTCATGTTGGAATAAAGTTAGTCAATCAAGTGAATGTATTAGTTCTCATTTTTTCTCGCGATATTCACGCACGGGTGCAAATGCATTTCGGGAAGAAGAAAGAATAGTCCGCGCTTTTCCCACGTTCCCACTTGCAGCTTCCAGCTCAACTCGCCCTGGGTCGATTCCACCGTCGCTCAGCTCAACTCTGTAAGTATGCTTTGCTAATAGCCTGCTGGTAACCGCAATGAAATAATGTGGGACTCCCATTTTCGAAGAGAGCAAAGTAAATATCAGATTTTACAAGATGAAAGTGAGACTAATGATCTTGACCGCTCGTTAAGCACCTGCGACAAACGGTTGCGTAGCTCAGAGTAACTTTACCAGTGAGAGAGAAACAGTAACGTTAGAGAGAGACAGCGTGCACCGTGTAATTTACAGACAGAATACAATAATGGTTCGACGAATTAGAGGTTTGTTGCAGCAAATTGAAATTAGGCATTTTTGGAACAAGAAGGTTTTGGTAAGTTTTATTTAGTTTATGTCGAATTTAAATAAAGTTTGTTTTAACTATGAGCTAACAAGGTAATGTTAAAATAATTTGAGCTAACGTTAGTCATAGTTAGCCAGAGATACTTGATATCAGAATGTGTATGGTTGTATTTTCCTGTGTTTATTGGCTAACTGGGTTTAATTTATATAATCTATTGGTTACTGGAGAGATTAAAAAACAACTTTGGGGGCGGGGCACGCAAACACCCACACATTATGTTTTAAGTTGGATGATACATTTTGAGTAAGTTCAACCTTTTAGAAAAGTCAAAGGGTCAATTTATCTACAAAATGTGGTTTTAAATGGTTCTTGGCTGTTCATCAAACAAGAAGGAAGAGGTTGACTTGAAAGTCTTATGATTTTAACATATAGTCTACTTTTTATTTCATGGTAACGTTAATTTATGTTGCTCTTGGTTGTTGCAGATGGACACTAAACTCACACTCCGTACATGTCATGTGGAGTCAGCTCTTTCAGTGTGGGCTCACGTTTGTGAGCAGACATACAGTCCTTGTGAAAATAACCTACCTTTGTAAATGGCCAGTACAACCTATATTATGCAGTATTGCACTTCACAAAAAGTGCTAACAGCCTCTAGTTATTGACTGAATCATTCAATTATGAGAGCTATATTTGATGAATTATGGCTCACACAGACATAAATAACCATTCTGAGGCTGCAATCACTTTTTTTGCAAGAAGGTTAAGCTACGGCTTTTATATATACAATACTATGACCAGCAAATGGTGATTGGCCCCGAAAATCCTGATAGGAGTACCCCTAGTATGTTTAGTTGTTGTTGTTGTTTGATATTTCATAATTTGACAGCAGTTTATTTTTAATTAGAAATACTTATTTGTGATAACTTTCTTTGATTTATCGTTATTTTTTTTATAAATAATAAAAGATTTTTATTTTTCAGTGACGAGAGAAAAAATGCTGTGAATGTGGCGTTGTAAAGCCTGCCCCTCAGATTTACCAAGTAGGTCCCATGTATTAGTATCCAGAATTGCATCGTCTTTTAGGACTAAACGTTGAACTGTTGCCGGTGTTTTGACGATCTATGCTGCCCTGCCGAAAAATGCATTTTACTCGGCCCTGCTCCGTTTTCCATTGCAGATAGCACCCAGAGACAGCAACGCCACACACAACTGCTGCGACGTACTGTTCAATGCGACACACACACCAGCGATCCACACAGCTCTTAAAATATATACAGTCTGTGGTTAAAACATTTGAATATTCCTCAGAATGTAAAGACAGATAAGCGGTATGAAAACCTTCCAGCTGTGTTTTCCGCTGCTGTTGTTGCTGCAGCGGTCTGTGTGACGGCGAGAGCAATCCCCGCAGCCACTTGTGGAGCTCCTCAACTCAGAAAATATTCAAGCACATTTTTGTTCCACCATCACTTCTTGTAAAACTGTCAATATTTGAAATCTACACAGCTGATTTCTCACCTCAAAACTTCGTTCAAAAGAAGTGGATTTAGTGATGAAATTCCATACGAAAACTGTAAAATATAAAACTTTCTGTTGCCTCTGTCAGGCGCACGCAATGATGCAGTGAATAGTGAATATTCTCTCTGACCAATCAGCAGTCTGTCGTGTTTTCACGTTACATTTTAGTATCCCTCAGCTCGCTTGAAACCTCGATGGAAGTGAGGTGATAAGAAAAAAAGTACCTGGAAGCAGGTACAGGTATAAAATTTCTACAATGGAAAACCAAACAAAGGCGAGTCGAGCCAAAGGGCCTCCACTCAGACTAGCTTGGTTTGAGGGCGTGCCTGACCCCGCTAGCTGCTTGGCAAGCTTTATGACGCGTTTTCATTGTGACGTCACAAGTAAAGGAAGTGAAGGGCTGGACTACAAACGAGCTGTTTTCAGTTCAGAGCAGAGTTTTCTGTAGGAGATGGGAACTCCCTTTGGGCTTTTCCACTTTGCAAACCTGTTACATGCACAAAAAAGATATATAACTCAATAAAGGAGAGGGGGGAAAGCCAAAAAGCCTAATATTACCTCTTTAAAAGATGCCCTATGTCCTAATGAGGTCTGAGTTTAAATAATTGTCCTTTCTTTTCACCAGGAAATGGCTGAGACCCATTTCTTCAAAGCCATAGAGATGACGACTGTGGGGATCTATGTCGTGAAAGACACTGCCACCAGCGAACCCTCTGACGTTGGAATAGTCATCGAGGGTGTGGTGGCACTTCGAGATCTTGAGAATGTAGCCCTTGCGTCTTCAGTGTTGTTTGGACTCTTGTATGCATTAAACATGCAGTACCCTACAAAGCTCCGCTACACTTTTGAGGTAATTCAGAAGATAATCATGGAGCTGGATGCGGGGGACCTGTCAAGAATGTCTCAAAGCCTGAAAACTAAGCTCCACCAGTGAAGAGAGCTCATTGTTCTTGGCTCTTCTGGATTAGGACATGATTTTTAATAGTAATAGTCTCCAACTCTACATTCCTGGACTCACTGGTGTTGCAACATGGTTTTGGGACTACCAGTCCAGTGATATTTTTCTTTTACAGTTGTGATTACTTTACAGCACCAGGAACATGTGATTTTTACCATTCCATGTGTTAATGTGTTCAAATTTAATATATTGTTCAAAAACCCTTATCTTCCCATAGAATATTTAGAGTGCATTGTTTTATATATGGAGTCTGCAGTTCAATTTTAGAAATTATTTTACCTGTTTTAGACAACAAAGCTACACCAGGGAAGGGGGCTCAATGTATTTGTCTCCTGGTTTGATCAGGACATGACTGTTGGGATGCACCTTTTAATCGTTTAGCTACAGTTTACATTCCTTGACTGAGTGATGTTGCAGCCTGGTTTTGTTGTTTGTTCCCCAATCCAGTGAAAGTCAAGTTGTACAGTTTTGATTACAGTACCAGGCACATTTGAATTGAACCATTCCATTTTATTGTGTTAATATATAATGCATTGTTCAAAAACCTTGAGCTTCTCACAGGACAGTTCATGTATATTTGTTTTTATTGATGCAGATGCAGAAATGCAATTGGGATTTTACCATTTTACACTCTGGAATCTGTTATTATAGCATGGTTCAAAAATCTTAAGCTTCCCACAGTACATTTAAGGTGTTTCTTGATGTTTTGTTTTTTTATAGATGCAGATGCATTTAGAAAAAGCTGTTGGATGGATGTATGTATGTATTTATGTGTTCTTAGCTACAGTATGCAGTACACCCCAGGAAGCAGTGTTTCAGGCCTGGTGTTAGTACCACAAAGTTTTACAGTTTTGATTACTGTCCAGTACTAGGCACATTTTACTATTGCATATGTTATATATCTTTGTTAAATCTTGACATCCCCATGGCATAGTATGGTGAACATATAATTTTGGAAACTCGTCATTTCTTTCTAGCCACACACCTGTGAAGCACATTCATTTGTTGAATAAAAGGTCAGAATTTAACGGACTCATAGTTTTTAATGAAAATATATTGTTAGTGTTTAGAATAGTTAAGTGAAATGTTAACAATGATACATTTGATAATTGTTATTTCTTAACTAAATTGTTTGTGAAGTCATCCAGGTCATGGTTATCCAAGAAAGGTTGAAATCAATGGCAACTGGACTGGCTAAGGTTTCTTGAAGACATTTCACTTCTCATCTAAGAGGCTTCTTCAGTTGTGGCTGAATGGTAGTTGTTCAATCAGAACTAAATAAGCCTCTCAGATAAGCAAAACCCCTTCAAGAAACCTTAACCAGTGCCGTTGCCCTTGATTTCCACTTTCCTTGGTTAACTGTAATTTATTTTATTAATACATATAGATTT
>NC_060162.1:13659721-13681407 GCF_021292245.1 Micropterus dolomieu | reverse complement strand
ATATGTTATATATCTTTGTTAAATCTTGACATCCCCATGGCATAGTATGGTGAACATATAATTTTGGAAACTCGTCATTTCTTTCTAGCCACACACCTGTGAAGCACATTCATTTGTTGAATAAAAGGTCAGAATTTAACGGACTCATAGTTTTTAATGAAAATATATTGTTAGTGTTTAGAATAGTTAAGTGAAATGTTAACAATGATACATTTGATAATTGTTTATTTCTTAACTAAATTGTTTGTGAAGTCATCCAGGTCATGGTTATCCAAGAAAGGTTGAAATCAATGGCAACTGGACTGGCTAAGGTTTCTTGAAGACATTTCACTTCTCATCTAAGAGGCTTCTTCAGTTGTGGCTGAATGGTATTTGTTCAATCAGAACTAAATAAGCCTCTCAGATAAGCAAAACCCCTTCAAGAAACCTTAACCAGTGCCGTTGCCCTTGATTTCCACTTTCCTTGGTTAACTGTAATTTATTTTATTAATACATATAGATTTAGAACATAGAAAATATAATTTAATTTCATGTGATAACATTTACAATAATCCCATTTCATTAATTTTATAGCAATACAAAGTACTTGTGTTGATTGAGCATGAATAGTCTGTTCACCTGGGTTGCTTGAACGTGAATAATCTGTGTTGCTTGAACACAACTGTGTAAGTGGCTACCAAAGCAAAAAAATTGTGTGCAACCAATGTCCACTATTCAATTGAGTAAATCCAATGAATAATTTTTTTCAGTGTACAGTCTATGGTTTAAACCTGATATTTTTAATGCATTCTTGTTTTCTTTCTTTCTTTTGTTTTGTGAGTTGCTGAGGTAGGGGAAACTTTAACTAAACTTTGTAAATCGCTGTCTATTACAAATTCTTCATTATTTGTCCCCTCTTGTAAATTCAGCATATGTAATATATAAGTTATTTCTTTCTTTGTATAAAAATATTGTGTCAGCTTGTCCCATTGAGCTGCAGTACTGGTAATAAGCTGCTAGTTAACAGCAGATCAGCTTCACAGATGAGTTTTGCACACACATATTTCTTACTGTATATAACCGTTTGGTCAATGACAGGACTTAATTTCAATTGAACATTCTGTTGCTACAGCAGAAACATTCATTAAAATATGTTCTTTCGAATGCAACCTAAATTTAAAAGCTGATAGCTAAAGAAGACGCGCTGAGTCATTTTGCAATTCATATTCCGAACAGTCAATTATTCCTTTCAGTAATCTACTATGAAAACAGTTGTTAGCTACAGACTTAGATCCTTCAGTATATGTTTAAGTACATTTACCATCCCCTTATTGTGTTGTTATAATCTTATTTAACTGATACCTTCACTCGCTGTTCATGATGCTATAAAGACACAATAAAGTGTGTAAGAAGGAGAGTGACAGCGAGACATAAAGAGTGGCCTTGAGTGAAATACAACGAATGAACAACTACAGGAGAGACAGCATTGAAATATAGAGAGAGTTACAAAGAGTGAGAGAGACACGAGAAGAGGAAGTAGTGTTGGTGTCAATGGTTGGAGCCTGGCCCAGCAACCGACATCCTCTACATTAAATCTAATGGGATGAAAGGTGTTTATGTTGCCTATTGCAGACTTGGGCGTGGAGGCTCTCTGTCATGACACAATAAGTGATGAGCCAGTAAAAGAGGCAGTGACTTCTACTTCCACCAGAACCAGGAAGACAGGAAACATGCATGTTAATTAAAATTTTGTGATTGAACATATTTATAAGCAACACCTCAGCACATCAGTGACGATGTGATGCTCATGTGTGCTTTGGAAAATTGTTTTGCTGTTTGTTTGTTTGTGTCCATGTGTATGTATTTGTGCATGAATGAGTCGAGCGCACAAAAGGCATTGTTTAACAGGACAGGGATTTGGCAGGCAGGGGGGGAATCTCTCAGTGTGTCGTGCTGCCCTCTTCTCCTGTGTTCACCCAGCTGTGAGGATCATGTTTGGCACACTGGCTCAGGCACCAAGACATCCAAGACCAGCTGAGAGAGGGAAAAAAAAATACTGACCCATTTTAAACACAGAGACAGGTAGAAAGGAGCAGAAAATTAAAGCCTGCAGTGTCTTTGAGTAGATGAAGAAAAGGCGGCTCCACAGCTTTGATGAATGTGGTGAGGGACTGAGGAAGCTTGTGTGCGCAAGCATAGCAAGGATGTGTCAAAGTCAAAACTAAAATGTAACCATGCTTTTGACAAAGTCTGTGTACAAAAAGCATGTGTTGCATGGCAAACATATGCACATTATCTCCAAATCCGCACAACACGGGCTGCAGCATCTTACAAATGAGTGTAGTCTGAGGTATGCACACGACCCCCAGGAACATCCTGACTGCAGAATGCACCCATAATTACAAGCATGTCCCTCCTATAATGACAGTGTGTGTAATGGGAGATATAAACATTGGTGCTGTGATAAGCCAAGCCCTAAAATTAGCCATGACAAGGTCAAGGATGCCGTTTCTCCCAAAGCAAAGAGGAAGACATCTGCTTGCACTGCCTCGTCACTCCCAGTCAATGTCAAAAGTTCCTCCACTGTTTGACACAGCTGTCTGCTGCTACTGAATCAGGAGCGGAGAGGAGGATGAGTAAAATGTCAGAAAATGCATTCACAATACCAGTTGTTTGTTTTATGAGGCAACACATGCTCTCTGGTGAATTGATTGTTGAAGATCCAGACATGTTTTAAGACATATAAAAAATACTCTGCTTGAAATAATATGTTTTTTGCTCAAATAAAGCTAACAGGTCTACAGCCAAACAAGCGGCTCTGTGAGGCTGTACCCCCCGGCACAGGGACACTTTGATCTAAATGCTAACATGCTCACAATGACAATGCTAGCATGCATTATTTTTTTCCCCCACCTGTAATGCGTCAAGTCCCGTTCTAATGTGCTGTGATTTGGTTACTATTACACATCTTTGTGATTGGATGCTAGCTGTATGAACAGCTGTGTCCCTAAGATGATAGAGATCCTAAGTGCTTCCTCATCTGTGCCTTATTATATTAATGTTCTAGTTGGTCTTTATAATAAAATAGGAAAGATCTGATTATTTAATTTACCACGCTGACACTAAGATGTCTAAGGGGTGTATGCTAAGATAATAAGCATAGCCAGGGATCCCACAAAGTCAGCAGGATTCATCTTATGGAGAACATGAATGGCTAAAAAAATTCTTAAAATTACTATCTGCTCTTTGTTCCTTATTGAAAAATCCAGAATCTATGAATACTGCATACATTGTTTTGGTTTCAAAGAGTTTAACTACTGGCATATAATGTACCCTACTTCAATGTAAAGTCCATTCTCAGTGTTTGTGCACTGGAGGCTTCTAGTTTCCACATTACATTTCTGTTACATACCATGATTGGCTTTCAAACTAGCTGTGAGATTTAAGGTGAGCCGAGAGAAGCTTCCGTTCAGCGGATGACTTAAATTGGCCTTCTAGTGTCAAACTGCATCTTGAAGGTCAAACGTTCAAGTGCAGCAACAATAACCAAAACACATTTTCAGTGGAGGGGGACTGTAAGGCAAAAATCTGTTCCCTTTTTAGTACAGAAATATAGCTTAGGGAATAACATTTCTCCAATAACAAGCTGTGCTTTCAGGAGAAATATTACACCAAATGGCCAGAGCCTGTACTGTCTTGCCCGAGCCCAAAACACAGGTGCTGTGTATTTGTTGGCCATGTGTAAAGCACTAACCCAACACCCTGCTGAACTCCTCTGGAGGATTAGCTGTGGCACAGTTGCAGGAAGAGGAACAGGGCTATAGTCACATGCTCCCAGGCAGATCCAAACACATGCCTGCACATTAACACACACACACACACACACACACACACACACACACACACACACACACAGCAGCTGTGATGATGTGCAGACCTGAAGTGCTCAAAAACACTGACATGCATCAGGAGGCAGACATATTCCGGCTGATATCCAGTTATTTTTCCAGTGATGACAGCTAAGATCTGCCCATCTGTGTATTTTAATGCATGTGTGGGTGTGGGTGATGGTGAGGGCTACACTCTTACACACTTCAATTTCTCAGCACACTTCACCTTCACTAAATCAGACCCCTGAAGTCGCAGTAATAACATTATCACTTGTAACACATAAGAGAAAGCAGAGGAAACCTGTTCAGCATGTCAAGCTATTATCTCTGCAACTCCTGTGACAAATCAGTGTTGTGAGTAAAATCACACAAGTAAAACTTTAGGAGCTGAAAGTTGCTGAAACACAGACTTTGAAGTTAGATTATTTAGAATAGTTTGTACCAGGAGGATAAATTATACTATGCATTGGCTGTGTAAGTTGTATTTTAGGTGGTAAATGAAGTAAAACATGGTATAATTGGGAGGGTTAGCTAATTGGGATTTTACTGTCATTAATATGAGAACAATACTTTTGTGCCATCAGCAGGGGTAATGGTAGTTTGGTGGGACACTGAATGTGTGTTCATCAATATAGGAGGCAAAGAGCAGAGCGAATATGTATCCAAAGCAGCAAGTTTACTCCTTCAGAGAACGAAAGAGCAAATCAACGATTATTCTAGGCAGCAGTCTCTGTCTCTTTTAAAAACTACCACAGGGGTAAAAAGGCGAAGAGGTCAGTGGAAAAGTCAGTGGATTTAGTTTCACTGTCAATAAAGCTAGCACTCCTCCAAGCCCCTTGTTCTGTAGGTTAGCTGGTTCAATTTCTGATTGAGCGCAGGACCAAAAACAAGAGCTTTTTCCTTCCATTGCTAAGAAGGAGCAAAGTTTGACCTTACCCTCACCTCTATTATCTTTCTCGTCTCCGCTCTCCCTCTCATCTCTCAATGCTCTCTCACTGTCACGGATGCCTATTGAATACAGCCAGGAGTATCTCACGCCCTCCCTCTCGTCTTTTTGTTATTCCTCTCTTTAGTCCTTTTTTCTAATAAACAGAGAAAAGAAAACAGCTAGCCGTATGTTTCCAGAATATTTTTGTGTTAGCACAGAGGCGGTGGAAGATTGTGCTCCATTTGTATTCAAATCCCCTTTTCAGATTCTTGCAGTGAGACGGATTCTTTCTCATTTATATTTTTTTGAAAATTGATTTCAAATAGGAAACTAAACATAAAAACAGAGAGCAAAAAATAATTTCCTGAATATAACGTGAACTGAGCCCAAGCTTGGAAAAAACATAATCCGTCTCCCAACCACAGGTCAACCTCAGTACACCAGACATGTGCTTGTAATCTAAAGAAAATATGGAAGTCAGAACTTTCATCTTTAGCATACATTGCTTAAACAGAAAGAATTGGACAAACTCTAAACCACGTGACATAAACAGAGAAGAGGATCCCATTTCTAGAGATTTAAAAGGTTTGACATACTGCAGGTGTAAAACACTGACATGTACATACTCTATATACTGCATATTGTTTAAAGCCCAGGAGCTTTACAATGCAGAGGAAACCTACGTTACTTAGATAGCAGAGCTGAAAGGAAAACACACTTGACGTGTACTTTGTAGGAATGCCTCTGCAGACTGAAAATATTTAGTTCCTTCGTTTCTTTCTCAAAAAACTTGTGGGACCTTTTGAATGGACCTCTTGAACTTCCCAACATGCAGCTGAATGTATGTTTATGCTGTACTCCCAAGTAGGAATGCACACAAAGACATACACACTTTTTCATGCAAACAAGGCTTTGCGGCTGCCTGGTGCAGAGAAAGGCATGTAATGACTGCAGATTTAAACATGACTCTGTACTTGTATAGATAGATCTTCCTTTCACTTTCATGAGAAATTACTTTTAATAATTTAAAGTATACATGAGGCTACATGTAACTGCAAGAGCAATCATTAAAGTGACCGTGTTTACAGAAGAAGTTAAGAAGAAAAAAAACGATATTTAGTATGCCTGACCTTTTTAGGGCACTTTATAAGAATTGCAGCTAATGTCAACATTTGCATCTAAGTGGAGAGGTGCCTAGTGCTCTATCAAGGCTGACAGAAAGTATATGAGAACTTGTCTAAGAGAGATGCCACTTCTTTAGGAATTTCACAAGAGTGTAAGAGCCTCGTAGTTTGATAGTCTGACAAAGGAGGTACTTTAGGCAATTGAGAGACAGCTTGTATCAGCAGTTTTACCTACTCTGGCACAACTGAAACACTTATTCTGCCAGAGTGGCATAGCTTTCTCATCAACGTCAAATCTGTTCAGACACTTGACAAGCTGCCAATATTTGGGGTGTGTTCAGATCGCTTGTGATGCCTGTGAGTCTTTAGATAAGACCTGATGTCTTTATCAGACACATGCAACACTATCCATCTCTTTTTTATTCAATGTCATAGAACAGGGGACATTTATTTGAGAGAATTTACCCAATACAACTTATTTGAAGTTTCAGCAGAAACACACTTTTTCAAAGTTGTAATCCTTAAGACTTTAATGAAATCAAAGCCTGTTTTTGATTCTATTTATGGTCTGCGTTTTACACCAATAGTCAACATATTTACATTCTGTATTTACCTCTCTATGTTGTAGTTTTCTTTAGTTAGTGGTGGAGTGGTGGAGCAGTGGAAGATGTCACTTTTGGCCCCAAAATGTTCAGAAACGGCCCGGCTGCTTGTTCACATTAAGAAAAGCAATTAACTGGCAAAACATGAGGCAGCCTTTATTGTGAATTAGTCACAGGAAATGAAATGTATTCGTCACCAAGGTTAGTACTAACTAAGATTGTTTGTCAAATATGCATCTACAAAACAAGACAGTAATTTTTTTGATCAGTTTTAAATACTACTTGAAATCAGATGGCGGTTGCTCAAGGCATGGTTGAAAAGGCACAATATTGACTGACTTCTTTATTAAGACAACATGAGTTTGTTTAGCTGCACTGTAAACGGATACACCCATTGCTCTTCTGTTGTAGAACTGACAACGCAGCTGCACAAAGAGTTTCTGCTGTAGAATTAAACCACACATGCTTTTACCACCAGTAACCACGGTGTCACCAAATCAGCCAAAAAATCTTAAGGATTACAACTTCAATGACACAATTTCCCTTGAACGCATCAGAGCTGGCACGATGAAGCAGTTAAAAATGAGGTGCAAAAAACAAATACAGACAAAGACAAAGAAGGTTGGGTGGCTGTGTCAGCAGTGAGAAGTCAACAGTTAGAAGAGCAAGTGGCAGAAATCAGAACAGGCAACGACTCCCCCTTCATCAATTAACCCGCTGAAATCAAATTAACCCACAAGGAGTAGCACTCCCCTCTGGCATTTTACACCACAAATGAAGAGCGATGCACATTACTGCACATGTGAGGGAGCAAGAGCAACACAAAAGCACCAAACAGGTGTAGAAAGAAAGCCTCTGGGGATGCAGACACTAAACAGATGCTTTTCCTCTGCCTTCTGCCGCCACCTTTACAAGTCCCTACAAAACAAGGGACCGTCATTTGATCGGTGTTCTGCTGTAGCATCCAGGCCTGGGAGGTGAGCAAGCCAAGCGACCTAATTAGAGCAGCTAGAGTCCCCAGGGCTGAGTGACGGATAGACCTGCCAATCAAACGGCAGAAAGCCTCCATCAAGCCATGACTTCTCACCTGACACAAAGAGAGGCGGGAGGCAAGAGGCAGGAGGCGGGAGGCAACGGCAGTGAAAGACCAATAAAGGTAGCGAGACATTGTGTACAGTGTCGGTTCCGCATCGAAAAGGGCTGACAAGATCCCCGGCCATTTGGCAAATGAAACAACACAAAGCAGCAACACAAAGCTGCAGCATCAGGCTGCATTTAAAGCGTTAGGGGACAAGCATAAGCAGTGGCCGTGCTTAACCTAAATTATTAACGTGCAAATAAATAAACCAGTCTCTGCTTTACTTGTGTCTCTCGTGTAACTTAATTAACCGTGACAAGCCACAGGGAGGGAGAAATGAGCGAAAGACACAGACAAAGACAGAAAAACTGAGAATCACAAAGAAGAAAAAAACGAAGACAGAGGGAAAAGTAAAAAACAGTTGCTAGGCAACATACGACATCTATAGGAATTCAGCAAGGTATTCAATTTTTGAGATTTCTGTCTCCAGGGTTACAGTGGAAAAATTCTGTGGTCCCTTTACTTTTCTACAAATCACAAAGGAGCTTACTGTACGTCTGTGTATGTCGTCTCTGCTGAGCAGAACTAAACTCCATTTGCTTCCTTACAGCTGGTATTCATAAACTCAAATTTGGCTGAAGATATTATCAGGTACGTCACACATGCGTCAGGAAAGTCCTGGTATTACAAGAAACAAGACATTAACATTGCAGTATAAGATTACTCACTGAGTTTTTTTGTGAGAGAATGAGTCACTGCAGTAATTGTACAATTAGCACTGCATGGAGGCTTCTGAAATGTCTACAAGTGGTTAATATTCTGATTGTTCCTGAAATTGGACAAATGGAGCATAAGCGGTATGAAAAATATCCCATTTGGACTGTAATTTCCTGCATTGATTTTTTCCACAGGGATGCCATTTCAGATCAAATGACAGCCATGCATAAGTCAGCATGACTTTTCCTTGTTTCATTACACACCAGATAAACAAAGGAGAAAAACTGGAGCAGCAGTGCGTGCGTACGTGCGTGCGTGCGTGAACAGGTTTCAACCCGCAACTAACCTGGCTGCTGTCTGTAATATGTAGCTTGCTTACTAAGTGGGAGTGGCAGCCAATCAGAGCTTTAACACTAGAAGTCCTCTGCATTTCTGCTAACACGCTCGACAGTCTTATGTAATCCCACTCTCAAGTCCTCCTTTTCTGTCTATTCACTCTTTGCAGCAGATACAATAGTACCATGGCATGTTCATATCTTTGCTAACACCACCCTGCCTAAACACTTAGTCCTATGGCTCTATGCTTATTCAGTCATGCCCAGTAAACACTCTATCAAACCTTTTGTGTCTCACTTGTATAGTGCAAAGTCAGTTTATTCCATGAAGCAAGCCAGGACTGAAATTGAGCTGTACAAATTTTCATTAGCATCTGAAAAATCATGGGTGACTGCCTAATTCAAGATGAGAGAGAGCGCCGTTTGGCAGCGCAGGGAGAATCAATGCACCACAAATGGCTGTGAATCAACAGTCTGGACATAATGTGTTTGTTCTCATCAAGTATCCTTCTGATTGGTTGCAGATAATCTCTCAATGGAACATGGACACATGATAATTAGAATTTGCAAAAGCACAGCAGACAACATTAATGTTTTCTCTCTCCCCTTGTTTTGCACACCCTTTAACCTAAGTGTGCTCTAACTGCAATTGAACCCCAGCCAACCATGATATTGGCAAAGCTGTCCAGCTTGCAGAAAATATTTGCCCAGTTACAAGCAGGGCAGTATCTCCCTTTAAAGAAATTCTCTTTGCTGAGGTGCCTGCAGTCAGGTGAAGAGACTGTAAACAGACTTTGCAGAGACAAAAAGGCCATAACTCTCCCGCGATGGCACAGACCGGCAGCATCAGCGAACACAAGTTTCATCTATCAGGCAACAGGCCTCAGAATTTGGGTTCTTACAAGAGGTGACGTAGCAACACAACTTCCAAAATGTAATAGATTGGAGGAAAGTTGTGTTAATCCACAGGGGAAAACACCAGCGTTTGGTGGGAAATGTGTCTGAGCCAGGTGGAGTGTCTCTGCTGAACATTAGCATATAACAACAAGAGACAGAACAAATCACATCAGCAGTTGTGGATAATAACTAAGTACATTTACTGCACTAGTACTGTATTTAAGTACAATTCTGGGGTACATGTACTTTGCCTGAGTATGTCCATGTTATGCTGCGTTATTCTTCTACTCCATTACATTTATTAAACTGCTGTAATTACTAACTATTTTTTCAGATTAAGTCTTTACATACTGTACACAGTGTAAAAGCCTCAAACCTTACCAAGTGATTCTATGTGTTAGGTTCTTAAAACAACTGAAAACAAGCTCCAGTTTGGTGAGATACTTTCAACCAGTTTCCAATAAAAATCATATGTTTCATGAATTCATTCATTCATTCAACTCAAGTGTAATTATTCCTGACCACAGAGCAGCAGCAACAATGTGACTAGGGATGAAACAGTTACTGGTTTAATGATAGACCACAGTAAAATTCCAGACGGCTAGTATTACCATTACAAATTTGAATCATTATCATTATAACCATGTTTAATTATGACGCTTTGAAAAAACTCACGGTAAATACTGTACAGCATCAACTAAAGTTAGCAACTGCCTCCCAGATGCATGGCGGAAGGCAGTGACGGCGCTCCAGAATGTTTTCAGCCTAGTCCTCAGAGGGCTAATTCTGAAGTATGGTTGTATTTTGCTTTTTATAGAAGTGCTGAGGGAACCTTGAATCACAGCGAAAGGGGGCAACACGTCGTACTAGAACCCTCTACCTCACAGTGAATGCTAGGTAAGTTAACTTTTAACACGCTGTGATAACACGATGTGTGGACTTCAGAATTAGGGAACATGCCATGGTTTGTCTGTCTGACTTGCTAAAGCTTCTAAACTGAAGCTCAGCATTACCTACTCTTATAAAAACACTACATGTTGTTCTGCTGCTGTACGCATTGTGCGTCTGCACACTCCATTCGCTCACTGTATAATAACATGTTACACAGTTTAGTCACCCAACCAAAATATTTAGTTCAGTAATTTTATCAGATGTTGGGCTCATTGAAACTACTGTCACTGTCTTCTTAAGACTCATTTGTATTTATGAAAATTGATCACACGTCATTGTCCGTCAGTCCATAGTTATTATTCTATTGTTTATGCAAACAAAAAGTGCACAGTGCTGCTAATTTTATTTGTGGTTTTTGGAACCTGTCCTCAACAGAAAAATTACCATAAAGGTTGTTTCAGCCACACAAAATTGCGACTCATGTTTACTGTTGTTGTGGCAGCGACCTCTAGTGGCCATACAATGCAAACACATTAAAAAGACAGCTGTGTCTTATAAATAGCCATAAAATTGGTTTTTTTAATGAAGTTGTGTAACTTGTGTTTTTAGTAGAAGTTACATTGGTTGCATAACTTACGTAAATTACGTAGTAGCATTAGCTACGTTAGCTAGCTGACTAACTATGTTAGTCTTAAAGGTGTTAACAGCTCCCCGTAGCCTCCTACCCTAACCATCACAGGGGTGTGTGCCATTACCTAAGTCAGTGATTGTATGCATGTTGACTGGTGAACCCAACCACTGCACACATGTGCTAGCAGTAGAGTTTACCTCCTTTGTTTCGCTGCGGTCTCCATGTGTTTTGTCATGTGACGTAGGTCACGTGATTTCCAAAACGGTTAGGTCCCGTCAGGAAACAGAGTTTGAAATTGCCGTTTCGGGAGTCATGGACATATGCCACCAGTAATGGCGCTATTGCGCTATTGTAGGATACGCTCAAATGAGTCATATTTGGAGGCTGGTTAATACAACCTGTGTTGTTGTTGTTTGGGTTGGAGGACTTGTTGGGTTTTCAATATAAAACTTGGTGAAATGGTTTCAGTCTTTTCGAAAATGTTCTGTCCACTGTGAGATTGTGTGATTGTTGTCACTATAATCATGATGTGGAATTTTCATACCGTTTCATCTTTAACTGTGAAAATGATGTGGTTAATATCTATCCATCTATCACCTCTTGTGCCAGCTAACTAGCCAACTTTCCAGTTTTCACAAGCACTTGATGGCACCAGCTACTTCCCCTTCCTACCAATCCTCTTTTCCCACTCAGCCTTCTGTCGCCTTACACACATGCAGGAACACCAGTGGGCGCCTAGAATAGAACACAGCTGGCGCTGCAGGGCCTACATATTTCACACTCAAGCCACCATGCTCCAAAATACTCCTCCCCATCCCGTCGCATTTCCAGCTCCGGGACCAGTGGTTCCCTTCCTACCTCCCTGTCTGCCTTTGAACCGTTCTTCACCTCTGTGGCAAGATTCTGACAAGCCTACTGCTCCATGCAAGTTCCATGACTACACGCACGAGACTTTAACAGAAAAGTGATGTGTAGTAAAAACAGAGGCAGGAGTGAGAATAGCCCTGTCTTCTTTTTCCCGACCGATACCCTGCCTTTTTTCTGTCAGTGGCTAACCCATAACAAGGCTTGCTCACAACCCATTTTAACTAAACAATCTGAGGAACCTGTGTGTCTGACATGCAGGATGCCATGTTCACACATGTGGGCCACTGCCAGGTTGAGTCCCATTGCGATGACAAGGTATTCCCACAGCAGTGACAGGGGCAGATTAGTGGGAGGCGCCACACAGACTCAAGGTGAAGCCAGGTCTAGCTGTCAAAACTGTAAGCGAGCAGAGCCAAAAGCACGGGCTGAGCGTAGGGGGTGGACTGTGAAAAGCAACCAGATGGAGCTGCTCCATAGGGCACGAAGCACAGGACTGGTAGGGATGCCTTGGAAACCTGGACTGATCCTCTCCTTGTGTAAAAAGACACTGCCAGGGCTTCAATGTCATCCTTAGATATCTTAATATAAACACCTTTATAGTTTTTACAATTTTCAACACTAAGTGTAAAAAACAGTAAAGTACTAACAGCTGGCATCGAACACCTGGTCAAATTCATAGTGATGTTTACTTATCAGATCACTTCTTCAGATAGTTCCTGCATTAAAAAGATAAGTCTGGTGATAACCTATATTCTGCTTATGGTCAACCACTGATTATTCCCCTGTGCTTTAGTTTATACCTCCATTGTTGTCATTAAAAAAAAATCAGTGAGCCACACCTTTGAGCACTGTAATTTATTTTGAATCAATTTTACATTACATATACAAATCCGCAGAAAATAGTCCCCCAACAAATCTATTTATGGCTTGTTTGTGTAATGTTTGCTAAAAACTAAAGTTTCTTGGAAAGTATTTAGCCATTTCTTAAATGAAAGTTTAAGAACCCTTTTGCAGACATTTTGGTTGTAGGGGTTTTATGGGAATTGCTGACATAACAAAAACATAGAATATCACCAGCCTTATTCTTTCAATCAAACTTTATATTTAGATAAAATTCTCATTTAGCTGCTGGTGTTTAGGCTATAGCCTGACTGATATCTATATTTAAGAGTTTTAAAAAATCCCACAATGGTATTTTGGCCAATATGGGTTTTTTTACCAATACATAAAATTTTTTAATTAAAGTAATGTTATTCATACTGTTTTTAAACTACGGTGTTAGTATTTCTGCAGGGCAATGTCTTGATACTTAGCAACGTATGCACCAATACCAACATATCTGCAATATATAATATAAATCAGCCAGAACTAGCTTCCCATTATCGATTTATTGTCCAGGTTCTGGTTTAACAGTATATGGGTTTGAGAACCTCATTTGAGAACTTCGGCTTCTTCTGTTAAATGATAAACAAAGTGTTTTATAAAGGAAATATGTTCATATTTCTCAAATCTAAGATTTGGTATCAGCATCAGAACACTCAGGCACCGAATCAGCACTGGGGTTAAAACAATTCAAACAATACTCGGTCCTGTCTGAACTCCAACTTTACCGTTTCTTTGGCTCAGCAGATTGTGACACACACTTCATCCAACCACTGCCTCTTTCTCTTCCCTAAGCATCCTTGCAACATCCACCACCATTAATAACGAGGAAATGCAAACAGCCTATATTAAAAAGGCACCGTCCCTGATTACCTGCTTCTTCTTACAAGCCACTCACATGCCATAAATCAAGACACTGTGGTTAATGGTATTCCCTCAGCCTCATCTCTTAGCGCTTTTATTTCCATGCCAGATAGTCGCATCATTATTATACATACAAGATCTCTATTGGAATACAGTTTGGCTAATGAGCACTTCTTAGTTGATCACATTAGACCTGCACTTGAGGACACTTAATTACCATTGTTGCACTCCATGCACCTCTGTCAGGAGGACGGAGGAAGTCCTTTAATTAAGACCTCTGCATTCTACCTGTGTTTGTACAAGCCTGCGTCCTTGGGATATAGGATGCATTCACAGACAAAATTAAGGTGATAAAATATGTGGTGTGCATGTGCATGCTAGTGTGGGTGGAAAATTTAGTGTGTGCATGTGTGTTGCATTTGTGATACATATGTTTGTGTGAGCATGTGGGTGTTTATTTTGTTTTCCTCTCCCGGTGTGTGTGTGTGTGTGTGTGTGTGTGTGTGTGTGTGTGTGTGTGTGTGTGTGTGTGTGTGTGTGTGTGTGTGTGTGTGTGTGTGTGTGTATAATATGATGGGTGTTTGAAGTTTGTCTCCTGAGTCTGAGATGGTTTACAGTGTTTACAATACACACACACACACACACACACACACACACACACACACACACACACACACAAACACACCCACACACACTGAGGCTTCCTGTGTCGTGAGGCTCTTAACTGTCTCCTCCTTGCGTTTCATATTCAGGCTCTGGGACTCTGGCTCTCTGGCTCAAGTCAGTGTCAGAAGAAACCTGCCCAGTCCACAGAACGATGACTGTTTTCCCTCGCTCTCTCCATCTCCATCTCTCTCATTACGTTCCTCCCTCTTTAATTTTCTCTCCTGCTCTGTCTTGCTCTTTCACTCTGTTTCTCTCTCTGAAATAGGCTGAGGCTAGCAGTCAGGAAATGCACATCAGTCATAATACTTTCCTAAAATGAAAACAGATTCCGCTGCAGTCCTTCAGTCGCACTCTCCCCCTCTCTCTAACTCACTCCTTCGGCTGAAAACATTCCTCTGTTTCTCCTCTCGTCCTCCACCCTTCCCTACTCCGTTGCCACTTCAACTTAGCTCACCAGCTCGGAGCTTTTCTCCCGCTTACAAAGGTCTCGTTTGCTTTCTGTCACAGATGATCACCAGCACACAAGACAGTCGTTTTGTGGGTTGTGTGATCGCAGCGATCTTGAGCATGTGACAGTGGCCTCACACAGTGCATGACAGTAATCTGCTGCGCCCCCATAAAGTCCCACAGTATGGGCACTTATGCTTTCTAAGGTACTTTTTATTGATGCGGGTTGCAATAACAGCCAGTAAATCTGCGTGAGGGACGAGGTTAGTGCATGGTGGAATGCTGTTTAACAGGCTGTAGGACAAGAACGCTCACCAGTTAGCCGCAAAACCTTTATGTAAGCCTATATGACCTGGAGGAAAAGGTAAAAAAATATCCCATGTTACAGGTTATATTCTTTCATTTTAGACTTATAAATTACCAAGTTAGTCTTGCAACTTTTTGATTGATTTTTTGTCTTTAAAACATCAGAATATAGTTTAAAAAACAAACCAAAAAAAAAAAACACAATACCCATCACAGTTTCTTGAAAACAAAGGCGACATCTTCATCTTCATTGCTGGAACAACAATAAAAAACCGAGGAAGGTATTCCATTTACAATGACAACACAGAGATAAGAAAAATCCTCACGTTTAACAAGCTGGAACCAGTGAACTGACAGAAATCTCCAGTTACTAACAGATCGAAATCATTGTCAGTTAAATTTTCTGTCAATCAATTAAATGTTTCAGCACTAAACCAAGAAATAAGGGGTAAAAATGCAAGCAGGAAATCTTAACTCAGCAATGACTCATGTTAAAATACAGATTTGCTGGATCAATACTCACACCTGATGGGATATACACTGAAGTACTGTGGTAATAACAGTACTTCAGCCTCCACATCCGAAGGTTATTTTGCACATATGTCTGATTCTCAATATCAGGATGCAATCTGCATCGCTCTGTCTGTCTCTTCGTGTCAGTCAAACCCTCTAAACAGGACACTTGTGTGTCATTAGTGTTTTGTTCTGTCTTGGACTTCCCTGTAGGAGCCCTGCCAGTGAGCAATTGCTGTGGCACTAGCAAGTCATAAATATTCTCAACAAGCCAGCTGATGGATGGTCTCTTTCTCCCTTAGTTCAAAAGGGACGTTCACAGGACAGGCACGATGGCCAACAATGCCACAACGAGTGAATGAAACCTTTTTCCGCGAGGAAATAACCTCGACTGAGAAGTTGACAGAGACGTAATCACTGTTTGGCTGTTACGTGTCAGACTGGGTGAATTTAAGACGTCTGATGCTGGAGCACTGGTGCATTTATTTCAGCGTCAGTGCACAGAAACTCAAACAAGCTGCTTTTGAAGAGCTTGAGATACTATTTTGAATCCCTTTCTCCCTGCTTGCTCCCTTTGCAGTCACAGAAACTGCTGAAATACATGAGGAGGAAGAACTGCCAGTGCTTTGTTTGACATTTCAGAGATTTATTCAAGCTGCGTGACACCTACAAAGTTTGTTTGGCAAAATCCATACCATGTGACATGTGTTTCTTTAGCTTTGGTGTGACATGTAGTGTAACAGGGCCTGGCTGTCGCTGGTGGACAACCCGCACGATCACCTAAAAAGCCCTCAGCACCCCTATGTTGTGGTTCTCAGCAGACTATGCCTGAGCTCAGTCTACCGCATGCCTTTCCACTTGGCTGCCTGTTGCAGTAGGACAGTTAACTCACTGATTGCAGGATGAAAAGTGTGAAAACACACAGCTCAGTCTCCTCCACCCTCAAAATCAGTGAGTTCTGCAAAAATAATACTGCCTGTGGAGTCAAAAAACCCATTTTTTCCAGATAAAATGATTGTGAAAGTGGTGTTTCCGCTGTGTGCTTGATACATGCAGCTGTCTGTCAAAGTCGTACTAACCTTCCACACATTCATAAAATGTTCCATGATTTTCCAATTTATAACCTGGTGAGCCATTTTTGTATATGAACAAATTAAACTCTCTGGCTTTAGAAATGAATACAGGGGAAGCAGCGGGCTATGCCTTCTCTTCAAGTTAGTTGCTTGGCAATGCAACAGAGTTCCTGCTAGATTTCCAGCGAAATGATTATTTAAAAGGGGAGGAGGATAATGGCCAGAGTGCACTGTGCTCTTGATGGGAAAAAATGACTGTAATGTATTGTTTAGCTGCTAAACCCATGCCACACACTGCACATGCATAAGAGGTCACTTTGTTTTGGTAGCATTTGAAAATTGCATTTGAACAGTAGGCCTATATTCTAATCAGATAATAAAGTGGGAGTTGATGTTGCTTTAAGCCTGCGGTCTGTCTTATTATAACAGGCTTAGGGGTTAAATGTGGTGCGTTTTTTCCCGCACCACTAACCCGTGGTAATGATTACCTAATAACAATAACATCAGGAATTGGTTCACCTTTGTACAGCAGACACACATTTAAGCGTGCCTCCCACAAGTCTTATGACTTGTCGATCACAACAGGCACGCGTGCCTGGAAAGAGCATGATTTATTGATACTGTACCAGAGAGAAGATGTTGGAGTGGCAATCCTCAAGGCTTGCCCCGTTAGCCACCCAATTCGCTGTTGCAGTCATAATTGTCCGCCGTTGGGGTCGTCAGCGCTGGGCATGTCGAAATCCTACATCGGTATCAAACACCGAGCAGGGCTGACAAATCGGTTTTCCTTACGAGTCTGCCAAAACAAGCAGGCTTATAACCTCACAAGAGGTCCAGATAATAGATTTGGGGTCGGGCAGAGGAATGGGCGTATTCAAAAAGAAGTACAGAATGCATCCATGAAGCCCCAGCGGATAAATAATGTTGTAATGTAAATCCAAGCGTGTGCGGGGATCAAAACATCGTTACAATCCAGGTCAGGCGATTCCAAATCTGACCATTGTCAAAGGCGGAGAGCACACAAATGTATCCATTTCAATCCACGCACAGAGGAAGATCAGCCCGTTTACATATCAGTCTTTCCGCTGATAGTTTCATCACTGAATGAGCATAATCCATGGGGAAACGACTCCTTTCGTCCGTGCCGAGGTACAGCCCCCAAAAAATGCGAATTAGTCCAAACTTCTTTAAAAATTTGACACGTTCACCGCTCTGCAAAACAATTAACTTAAAGCCGAGACATTACATGCATGATATCTGATTCCGCCTGCTCCACAAGCTGATGCACCACTTGTGATAGTTTTCGAGAATTGCATGAGCTATTTATAGCCTTCTTTCTTACCACAACCGTTCCTCTCACAATGCAACCCAGTCTGCCTCACGCAAACAGGCGCTACGAGCAGGAATGTTTAATCCGCTTGAATTAAAAACGGACCGCAGGCGAGGGGTCGCCGAAAAAGAAAAGACCCCAGTGCTCCTCCGTGGCAGGGCGGACAAAGTCGAGCGGGTTCCCAGTAACCCTGAATCATGAGTCAAACCGTTCAGACAAGAAAAAACTATTCTTACACTCCACCGCCAGGAAAACGACAAGCAGGCTTCTGTAGAAGCAGGTTTGAAAAAATCCTTCCTTCCTTTCAGTTTTATATCATTACGAAACGTCCTCTCGCGGCCACAACATCCTCAATCTTGCACAAAAGAAAATATCTGATGGGATTTTTTTAAATGTACAGTCCAAGCAGAAGTGGCAGTCCTCGTCTGGCGCCGTTGGTCGTTGACATAAAGAGAATATGTTGCATGCTGCAGGATTTTCCTTCCAAACCACCTCGACATTTAAAAGCTATCCACCTTCTTCTCGCGCAATGATGATTTGATTATTGAATTAAATCCTCAAACATGTGCACGGTGTCCTCGCCAGCGACTCGTTCCTCGTTGTTTATCTCATAGATTATATTGGCAAATAAGTGTGTGTGTAACCTGTGTGTGTCATTCTCACCCTCTGTGTCTGTTTGCTTTACGCTAAGCGCCGCTGTAGCATTTTCTTTTCGCGCACGATCGTCCAGCCTACCACGCATTGTAATGTAATGGCGGTCGGAAGCGTACTACCGAGACTCGCCTTCCCATTTGGCCAAGTTTGCGCTCACGTGATCAAAGTCTGGGATTACGGTACTGTTGAGTGTCTTTGCTATGAGACTGGATGCGACGTCGGAGACGCCGTGCCTGCCGTGCGTGCTAACAACCAGTAATCATAGGGACTCCTTTATCGTTACACTCTTTGTTGTTAAATGTACCTTTGATGTTTCTGGCCATCTGTCTATTAAAAGGGCTTCAAGATTATTTTACATGGTGTTTGTTTTCATGGCTGTGTTGTGTCTTTCTGTGATGCATGTGTTACATAATGTTACTGTGTTCTCACAACAGAGGATGTGACAGAATAGAGGTCAGAATGACTTACTGAGCTCATACAGTGTTTCATAAGAGGCATCTACTGTATGTAGGTTAGTCTTCCACTCACAAAATTCACATCATAACACTGGCTGGTCTTTATCATTTGAAATAACATTCGTAGGTGATAAAATCACTAGGAATCATATTCAAATCAAACATTTGTTTAAAGTTATCGAAATTGGTTATGTCCAGGGCCGTAGCCAAGATTTAGAGGTACCAGAGTCATGATGAGGTGAAGTTCCTCAGAGACACTTTCTTTAATTATTCTTTTTGTTTACATCATATGTATTGTTTTAGCTGTTCAATGATATTTTCTGTAAGTTGTATTTAAAGCTGCACTAATCAATATTTTTTATTTTTAAAAATGCCAAAAAAATGAATTTAATGTGAAAGGCATCACTCATACAAATCCACAAAGAATTATCACTCAACTATGCAGTTCCTCTCACCTCTGTCGGGCATTGTACCATTTTTTCACCCCATTGGTTTATTTATGTCCTGCAGCTTTACTGTTCTGGTCAACAAATTCTCATACCTTAACGACTAAACATTTCCCAATGACTCCCAAAATGCCATATATGACCGTTCCCAAAATGGCATGACAGTTACCAGTGACAGTGACAGGCGTACCGGCACTTCATAACTTTACATGGGCCTACATTATGTAAGTGGACTATGTTACAATTCAGTGACGTGTTTACAGCTTTTTGTACTGCCACCAAGTGGCCAAAACAGTATAACTCACCTGTCCAAGAACTTTCTCCTTATTTTCCCTCTAAATATATCGCTAGATTGCAGAGTTCTTTCAAGAAAATTGATTGTTTAGAAATTACAGACTATAAACCACCATAAACCAACCAAAAATTCTGATGGAAAAATACTGGAGATGTCTTCATAGTGGTAGCTATGGTGCTTGTTGTAGTCCTAACTTTATACAGATTTGAATTACAATTTAAATAATGAATTGAATTATACAGTACCTATTAATTTATCCTTCCTACTATCCAGCCATGTGTGATGCATTGTTATAGTTATGTAGGCATATTGTTGGAAGTTTTGTTTACACCACCTATAAAAGAGTGCTCCTGTTGTTCTTTCTGTTCTCTGAGATAGCAGGTGGTGCCCTTTGAGGCTGAAGAACAAAAGATTATTAATATAACCACAGTTTCCTGAGTTAGACAGAAGAGGCAATCCAGGAGTCAGTGCATCAGATATTTGTGTTATTATTAATAATGTAGTGGATATTATTCGTTAATGTTGGTTTCTGGTTTAGCATCTTAGACTCTTCTTCTTAACTAAACTACAGCGACTCTGATACATTGCAGACTGCTTTATCTTGTATATAATTTTAGTCATGAATAAACAGGAAAAATGAAGAGTCAATAGCTCAGACCTTTGCCGATGGATCCCCCTTGAGGTCTTTAAAAAGATTCTATAGGTGGTTTATTCAGTCAATAAGCTTTTTATCCCTCATTCATATTGTCCCTCACAGAAAAAATTAATTTATCACATTGAATTGAATGGGCTTTTTCATTTGCAGTCATTTTTAAATGCCCACACTCTGTAAAAAAACAAAAAACAAAAAACCCCCGCTTCATTCTATTACCAGGTTCTCTTTCCGGAGATTTATTTTGCATGTCAGACTGCATGCAGATTCAACTAGGATATATTTTAGACTGAGTCTGTACAAATAATAACAGTGCTTTCTTGAAGTGAAATATGGTCTTCAGAGCAGCAGCAGCAGCAGAGGCAAATAATGTATATAATGTAATGTACAAATAATGTGAAAGCAGTTAATATGCAAATAATTGCCTAATAGTTTAGGTAATTACTGACAACAACAACAACAATGAGCTATTTGAGTGTATCACTGCTGACCTGACTGATGTGTTTTCAACATAATCTAATAGCATTTGAGAGAAAAACTAATTATTTAAGAGCCATCATAGTCAGGTAAATACACATGAGAGAGTTTTACATTTTCTCAGAGCGACATTTTCTCAACATCAACCCACCATCATGTGAAGTGTTTATAGAGATGTGCAGTGACAGTAGTTTGACTTCTGTTTTATAATTTATTGGTTTCAAGATGAATTTCTACAAGTGAGAGATGCTACCTCTAAGTGTAAATCTAATAGAACTATTTATAGACAAGTGTATATTTATTTTGCTGCCATACACCTCTAGAAAAGATCATCATATGGTGACATATCCGATCCATTATAACATAAGTACGCTTCTGACATTAATCACTTCATATAGCTTTATGTATTTGAGGAAACAGCTTGCAGCTGGTACATATTGCCACAGAGAGGGCGCCTTTAGTCCAGTGATTCCTCTTATATCTGAAAAGCAGAGGGGAGAAAAGATATGAATCAGATGGATGATCGAGGGCTTAGCCTGGCTGTTATTGATCCCTTTGCTCCACGGATGATCCAGAACTCATTTGGAGACCCCCCCCTCCCCCTTTTTTTTTTTGTTCAATACATCCTTAAAGGCTTTCAAAAGACTCTCGCACACAGTTTGGCACTCTTGGTGTGGAACTGATGGG